>NC_059677.1:2709850-3010945 GCF_905147105.1 Pieris brassicae
CGATAGGATTGTTCCGGCTATTGTGGATTTCTTCCCAAGTGCAGAACGAGGGGGTAAACGGCAATTGGAAGAAAATAAGAAAAATTGAGAAGGTCTTTGACTGTAGTTTTAAGAATACATTTGGTATTGAGACATTTATTGTCACAATTTTATTATTACAGCGTCGGTTGGGAACCTGTGGTCAAATATACAATTTAACAAATTCACTTTGTTTATTCAAAACCTGCACGGCGTATGCCGGTGCATCAAAATAACTCTTGTACTCCAAATATTTCCACTGCTACTACTTAAGTTAAATCTGCAAAGTATTTACTATATTTCTAATTTGTTATTTTCAAAATCTATGATTTTCATACAAATGCAGCAGATATTAAGGAATTATTCATTTTAATTAATACATTTTTATAATAATAATAATCGTTTATTTGCCAAGATAGTGGTACAGTGGTTAGATCGATCAATTACAAGTATCCGCCATATATAAATAGACATGCAAATGTCATATACATTTTTACAATGTCTTATTAAGTACATAAAATAATGTCAAGGTTAAATTATTTACAATCACTGTCAAATCTGTGGTCCAAATATTCGCCAATGGTATGAAGGCACTTTGCCTTTAAAAATTTATTACCTTCCCATTAAAGAATTACATGGCTGTGATCTACAACTTCTAGGAAGGTGATTAAATAGTTTTATAGCCATAGCGTAACAATTTTTTGTATACACCGTGTTGGATCCCGCGCTATATAAAGGCAAGTTACTTTGTATGTTTTGAACAATTTTGGGTATTTTTTTACAGTTTTTTACAGTTAACTGCTTCAAGAATATATAAACTTGGTACTGTCAAAATACCGAAAAAATGGTCTAACGCTTAAACGCCCATAATAGCCATAATATATTTTTTTTTGAGTAATTAAAACTTTATTTACATCTACCGAATTTCCCCATAAAAGGATACCGTAGCGCAGAACTGAGGCAACATGGCCGTGATAAGCAATAATTGCTGCTTGCTTTGAAGCCACTTTGCGAGTTCAACTCAAAACAAACACAAATCGGTCAGTTACTTTTGCAAAATAAAATAAATCAACAAAACATAGAGCATATAACCGATAAAACAGAGTTAGAAACTTTATATAGCAACATATATAAATATTATAACAGAAACCAGTAACGCCCGCATACCTAAAATAAAAAATAAATCCCTTCCTACCATGCCGTGGTGGACCTCTTTGGTAAATTATGAGTCTTATATGTTAAGAAGGAACTAAATTTATCTAAGGTGACGACAAGAATTGAGATGTATTGTTTTTATTAATAAATCTCGGAAACTTTTTCTTAGTGAGCTCCCTTTGCGCTCCTGGACGTTACCAGGTTTTTCTGGATTACTTTCTTTCTGTACGTAACGTTTTGTAAGATTCAATTACTTTCCTTTACATTATACGATGTATGTAATAACATTTAAGAGTGGTTCTAAATTTATTAACATTTGTATAATGTCTCTGGAATCTTTCGAAATCACCGCCGTCCAAGCTCTGTTGGCGCTGCAGGGATCGATCAGCTGTCCTCCGTCGAGTGGTAAGTGTACCTATGAGAAAACTGTCGGTTTGTGAAAATCTTGCCACCACCACTTAAATCAGTGCATTAAGTGGAATATGTACATTTAGGAGCGAGTATATTTTTCTAAATTTTTTTAACCAAATAGTCTTCGTAAGGTCGGAGAGAAAAATTATGTATCCTCAATTTTAAATACCATAAATTTTTTAATTACTATTTTGGTTCGAGAAGAAATTCATATTTATTGTTTTAACGTAGAGATGGGCATCGCTGAAATTCTCGCCGCAGAAGCCCTATTACAGCTTCGGGGAAACGGAATTCAGGTTCCACCAAAGACTCGTAAGTACTTACTGAGATTATTATATCTTTAATTATATTTTATATATTCTATAGGATCCTATTGAATTCTAAAAAGAACGGTCGAAATCAGTTCGCTGCTAAACGGCTTAGTTTGGCATATACACAATTGCTGTCCCATCAATCCGATGCCTGAACTTAACAACTGTAATTCAAAATGGTGGTATGCCAGCTACGTTTCAGGAAACGGAAGATCTGGGTTTGTCAGAGAGGCTTTCTTCAGTAACAGTGGATGAAAGCAGTTCATCGATGACGACGGAGGAAGAAGGCCCAACGACGAGTCGTAAACGGACTCGCAGTTGCACTTCAGTAAGTTTGATAATACTAGAATAACTAAAAATTCCCTTTTTCACATAAAAATAACTTAAACATTGTCTTGTTAACTAAATGGGAAACTATCTAAAATATTATTAAATCTCTTTACAACAGGAGTCATCAGACCAGAGCGTAAGTGACGAAAGTGAGTTTTTACATGCCACTACGAGCCACTGGAGAAGAATATGGTAAGTAATTTTTTAATTGTTATTAAATATTTTGAGATTTCCATTCTTGCTTTCTTCATTTTTATTACTATGTAGGTTAAGAAAATTGTTTATACTGTATGTTTGATTGTTACAATGGCAAATGTTATATTGTTAAAAAAATTTTTTTTTCGCTTAGTAAATCAATAATCTTTTCGATTCTTGATTTATGCTAGTGTAAGTATGCACTTTGAAATATATATTTTGAAATAATAATGTTATAGATGACAATCGGCGATGGAAACGCAAAAATCCCAGTGAAAATTTACACATCCATTAAGTGGAATTCGTACACGATGGCTACCAGGAAACTATTGACATCCGTATTTCCTCGACAGTAAGTACTTATTATCAATTCATAAAAGTTTTATAACGCAATTATATTTTCAAAGTGATATGTTTGAGTGTCTATTACTTTGTATTGCAGCATTCTCGCAACACATTCTCTTACTGGGATTTCCCAGTCACCAGAGTTCCCCAACAGACCGGCCAAAGAGAAACTAGACTCCAAGATTGTCAATGACATTATAAAAACTGTCGTGGACAAGTGTGGTGTAGCCGAAAATATTGTGAGGTAAATTTTGTGTTTCATTCATTACTCGATCAATCCCATGTTTAACTGTTAAGTCCGCTCCCGATATATGTGTAGCATTATTTTTGAAGTTATTTGATGAATAAAAAGAGATACTTAGCTAGATCAATATGCAAAAAATTCCGTTTATCTTATTGAGTATTTATAACTAGAAGAAGCATAAAATATTACATATGTATTACGTTTCCAGAACGGCTATCACAAACAAATGCGCCGATGAGAGTAAAATGTTACGTCAGGGGGAAAAAGCATAAAACATATCATGATGAAGAATAGGTATTTGGTAGGACAAGGGCTCGCCAACAGGCTTCTTGAAAAAGCAAAAACTCGACCGAAAGAAAAAATAAGTATCTTTGGTTTTCATATCGAAACTGTAACAGACGGCAGTAGATTTTTATATTGTGTTCGTTTTTCAGATGCATCTATTAAGCTTCGATAGGATTGTTCCAGCTATTGTGGATTTCTTCCCAATAAATCCCTTCCTACCATGCCGTGGTGGACCTCTTTGGTAAATTATGAGTCTTATATGTTAAGAAGGAACTAAATTTATCTAAGGTGACGACAAGAATTGAGATGTATTGTTTTTATTAAGAAATCTCGGAAACTTTTTCTTAGTGAGCTCGCTTTGCGCTCCTGGACGTTACCAGGTTTTTCTGGATTACTTTCTTTCTGTACGTAACGTTTTGTAAGATTCAATTACTTTCCTTTACATTATACGATGTATGTAATAATATTTAAGAGTGGTTCTAAATTTATTAACATTTGTATAATGTCTCTGGAATCTTTCGAAATCACCGCCGTCCAAGCTCTGTTGGCGCTGCAGGGATCGATCAGCTGTCCTCCGTCGAGTGGTAAGTGTACCTATGAGAAAACTGTCGGTTTGTGAAAATCTTGCCACCACCACTTAAATCAGTGCATTAAGTGGAATATGTACATTTAGGAGCGAGTATATTTTTCTAAATTTTTTTAACCAAATAGTCTTCGTAAGGTCGGAGAGAAAAATTATGTATCCTCAATTTTAAATACCATAAATTTTTTAATTACTATTTTGGTTCGAGAAGAAATTCATATTTATTGTTTTAACGTAGAGATGGGCATCGCTGAAATTCTCGCCGCAGAAGCCCTATTACAGCTTCGGGGAAACGGAATTCAGGTTCCACCAAAGACTCGTAAGTACTTACTGAGATTATTATATCTTTAATTATATTTTATATATTCTATAGGATCCTATTGAATTCTAAAAAGAACGGTCGAAATCAGTTCGCTGCTAAACGGCTTAGTTTGGCATATACACAATTGCTGTCCCATCAATCCGATGCCTGAACTTAACAACTGTAATTCAAAATGGTGGTATGCCAGCTACGTTTCAGGAAACGGAAGATCTGGGTTTGTCAGAGAGGCTTTCTTCAGTAACAGTGGATGAAAGCAGTTCATCGATGACGACGGAGGAAGAAGGCCCAACGACGAGTCGTAAACGGACTCGCAGTTGCACTTCAGTAAGTTTGATAATACTAGAATAACTAAAAATTCCCTTTTTCACATAAAAATAACTTAAACATTGTCTTGCTAACTAAATGGGAAACTATCTAAAATATTATTAAATCTCTTTACAACAGGAGTCATCAGACCAGAGCGTAAGTGACGAAAGTGAGTTTTTACATGCCACTACGAGCCACTGGAGAAGAATATGGTAAGTAATTTTTTAATTGTTATTAAATATGTTGAGATTTCCATTCTTGCTTTCTTCATTTTTATTACTATGTAGGTTAAGAAAATTGTTTATACTGTATGTTTGATTGTTACAATGGCAAATGTAATATTGTTAAAAAAATTTTTTTTTCGCTTAGTAAATCAATAATCTTTTCGATTCTTGATTTATGCTAGTGTAAGTATGCACTTTGAAATATATATTTTGAAATAATAATGTTATAGATGACAATCGGCGATGGAAACGCAAAAATCCCAGTGAAAATTTACACATCCATTAAGTGGAATTCGTACACGATGGCTACCAGGAAACTATTGACATCCGTATTTCCTCGACAGTAAGTACTTATTATCAATTCATAAAAGTTTTATAACGCAATTATATTTTCAAAGTGATATGTTTGAGTGTCTATTACTTTGTATTGCAGCATTCTCGCAACACATTCTCTTACTGGGATTTCCCAGTCACCAGAGTTCCCCAACAGACCGGCCAAAGAGAAACTAGACTCCAAGATTGTCAATGACATTATAAAAACTGTCGTGGACAAGTGTGGTGTAGCCGAAAATATTGTGAGGTAAATTTTGTGTTTCATTCATTACTCGATCAATCCCATGTTTAACTGTTAACTCCGCTCCCGATATATGTGTAGCATTATTTTTGAAGTTATTTGATGAATAAAAAGAGATACTTAGCTAGATCAATATGCAAAAAATTCCGTTTATCTTATTGAGTATTTATAACTAGAAGAAGCATAAAATATTACATATGTATTACGTTTCCAGAACGGCTATCACAAACAAATGCGCCGATGAGAGTAAAATGTTTCGTCAGGGGGAAAAAGCATAAAACATATCATGATGAAGAATAGGTATTTGGTAGGACAAGGGCTCGCCAACAGGCTTCTTGAAAAAGCAAAAACTCGACCGAAAGAAAAAATAAGTATCTTTGGTTTTCATATCGAAACTGTAACAGACGGCAGTAGATTTTTATATTGTGTTCGTTTTTCAGATGCATCTATTAAGCTTCGATAGGATTGTTCCAGCTATTGTGGATTTCTTCCCAATAAATCCCTTCCTACCATGCCGTGGTGGACCTCTTTGGTAAATTATGAGTCTTATATGTTAAGAAGGAACTAAATTTATCTAAGGTGACGACAAGAATTGAGATGTATTGTTTTTATTAATAAATCTCGGAAACTTTTTCTTAGTGAGCTCGCTTTGCGCTCCTGGACGTTACCAGGTTTTTCTGGATTACTTTCTTTCTGTACGTAACGTTTTGTAAGATTCAATTACTTTCCTTTACATTATACGATGTATGTAATAATATTTAAGAGTGGTTCTAAATTTATTAACATTTGTATAATGTCTCTGGAATCTTTCGAAATCACCGCCGTCCAAGCTCTGCTGGCGCTGCAGGGATCGATCAGCTGTCCTCCGTTGAGTGGTAAGTGTACCTATGAGAAAACTGTCGGTTTGTGAAAATCTTGCCACCACCACTTAAATCAGTGCATTAAGTGGAATATGTACATTTAGGAGCGAGTATATTTTTCTAAATTTTTTTAACGAAATAGTCTTCGTAAGGTCGGAGAGAAAAATTATGTATCCTCAATTTTAAATACCATAAATTTTTTAATTACTATTTTGGTTCGAGAAGAAATTCATATTTATTGTTTTAACGTAGAGATGGGCATCGCTGAAATTCTCGCCGCAGAAGCCCTATTACAGCTTCGGGGAAACGGAATTCAGGTTCCACCAAAGACTCGTAAGTACTTACTGAGATTATTATATCTTTAATTATATTTTATATATTCTATAGGATCCTATTGAATTCTAAAAAGAACGGTCGAAATCAGTTCGCTGCTAAACGGCTTAGTTTGGCATATACACAATTGCTGTCCCATCAATCCGATGCCTGAACTTAACAACTGTAATTCAAAATGGTGGTATGCCAGCTACGTTTCAGGAAACGGAAGATCTGGGTTTGTCAGAGAGGCTTTCTTCAGTAACAGTGGATGAAAGCAGTTCATCGATGACGACGGAGGAAGAAGGCCCAACGACGAGTCGTAAACGGACTCGCAGTTGCACTTCAGTAAGTTTGATAATACTAGAATAACTAAAAATTCCCTTTTTCACATAAAAATAACTTAAACATTGTCTTGCTAACTAAATGGGAAACTATCTAAAATATTATTAAATCTCTTTACAACAGGAGTCATCAGACCAGAGCGTAAGTGACGAAAGTGAGTTTTTACATGCCACTACGAGCCACTGGAGAAGAATATGGTAAGTAATTTTTTAATTGTTATTAAATATGTTGATATTTCCATTCTTGCTTTCTTCATTTTTATTACTATGTAGGTTAAGAAAATTGTTTATACTGTATGTTTGATTGTTACAATGGCAAATGTAATATTGTTAAAAAATTTTTTTTTCGCTTAGTAAATCAATAATCTTTTCGATTCTTGATTTATGCTAGTGTAAGTATGCACTTTGAAATATATATTTTGAAATAATAATGTTATAGATGACAATCGGCGATGGAAACGCAAAAATCCCAGTGAAAATTTACACATCCATTAAGTGGAATTCGTACACGATGGCTACCAGGAAACTATTGACATCCGTATTTCCTCGACAGTAAGTACTTATTATCAATTCATAAAAGTTTTATAACGCAATTATATTTTCAAAGTGATATGTTTGAGTGTCTATTACTTTGTATTGCAGCATTCTCGCAACACATTCTCTTACTGGGATTTCCCAGTCACCAGAGTTCCCCAACAGACCGGCCAAAGAGAAACTAGGCTCCAAGATTGTCAATGACATTATAAAAACTGTCGTGGACAAGTGTGGTGTAGCCGAAAATATTGTGAGGTAAATTTTGTGTTTCATTCATTACTCGATCAATCCCATGTTTAACTGTTAAGTCCGCTCCCGATATATGTGTAGCATTATTTTTGAAGTTATTTGATGAATAAAAAGAGATACTTAGCTAGATCAATATGCAAAAAATTCCGTTTATCTTATTGAGTATTTATAACTAGAAGAAGCATAAAATATTACATATGTATTACGTTTCCAGAACGGCTATCACAAACAAATGCGCCGATGAGAGTAAAATGTTGCGTCAGCGGAAAAAGCATAAAACAGATCATGATGAAGAATAGGTATTTGGTAGGACAAGGGCTCGCCAACAGTCTTCTTGAAAAAGCAAAAACTCGACCGGAAGAAAAAATAAGTATCTTTGGTTTTCATATCGAAACTGTAACAGACGGCAGTAGATTTTTATATTGTGTTCGTTTTTCAGATGCATCTATTAAGCTTCGATAGGATTGTTCCGGCTATTGTGGATTTCTTCCCAATAAATCCCTTCCTACCATGCCGTGGTGGACCTCTTTGGTAAATTATGAGTCTTATATGTTAAGAAGAAACTAAATTTATCTAAGGTTACGACAAGAATTGAGATGTATTGTTTTTATTAATAAATCTCGGAAACTTTTTCTTAGTGAGCTCGCTTTGCGCTCCTGGACGTTACCAGGTTTTTCTGGATTACTTTCTTTCTGTACGTAACGTTTTGTAAGATTCAATTACTTTCCTTTACATTATACGATGTATGTAATAATATTTAAGAGTGGTTCTAAATTTATTAACATTTGTATAATGTCTCTGGAATCTTTCGAAATCACCGCCGTCCAAGCTCTGTTGGCGCTGCAGGAATCGATCAGCTGTCCTCCGTTGAGTGGTAAGTGTACCTATGAGAAAACTGTCGGTTTGTGAAAATCTTGCCACCAGCACTTAAATCAGTGCATTAAGTGGAATATGTACATTTAGGAGCGAGTATGTTTTTCTAAATTTTTTTAACCAAATAGTCTTCGTAAGGTCGGAGAGAAAAATTATGTATCCTCAATTTTAAATACCATAAATTTTTTAATTACTATTTTGGTTCGAGAAGAAATTCATATTTATTGTTTTAACGTAGAGATGGGCATCGCTGAAATTCTCGCCGCAGAAGCCCTATTACAGCTTCGGGGAAACGGAATTCAGGTTCCACCAAAGACTCGTAAGTACTTACTGAGATTATTATATCTTTAATTATATTTTATATATTCTATAGGATCCTATTGAATTCTAAAAAGAACGGTCGAAATCAGTTCGCTGCTAAACGGCTTAGTTTGGCATATACACAATTGCTGTCCCATCAATCCGATGCCTGAACTTAACAACTGTAATTCAAAATGGTGGTATGCCAGCTACGTTTCAGGAAACGGAAGATCTGGGTTTGTCAGAGAGGCTTTCTTCAGTAACAGTGGATGAAAGCAGTTCATCGATGACGACGGAGGAAGAAGGCCCAACGACGAGTCGTAAACGGACTCGCAGTTGCACTTCAGTAAGTTTGATAATACTAGAATAACTAAAAACTCCCTTTTTCACATAAAAATAACTTAAACATTGTCTTGTTAACTAAATGGGATACTATCTAAAATATTATTAAATCCCTTTACAACAGAAGTCATCAGACCAGAGCGTAAGTGACGAAAGTGAGTTTTTACATGCCACTACGAGCCACTGGAGAAGAATATGGTAAGTAATTTTTTAATTGTTATTAAATATTTTGAGATTTCCATTCTTGCTTTCTTCATTTTTATTACTATGTAGGTTAAGAAAATTGTTTATACTGTATGTTTGATTGTTACAATGGCAAATGTAATATTGTTAAAAAAATTTTTTTTCGCTTAGTAAATCAATAATCTTTTCGATTCTTGATTTATGCTAGTGTAAGTATGCACTTTGAAATATATATTTTGAAATAATAATGTTATAGATGACAATCGGCGATGGAAACGCAAAAATCCCAGTGAAAATTTACACATCCATTAAGTGGAATTCGTACACGATGGCTACCAGGAAACTATTGACATCCGTATTTCCTCGACAGTAAGTACTTATTATCAATTCATAAAAGTTTTATAACGCAATTATATTTTCAAAGTGATATGTTTGAGTGTCTATTACTTTGTATTGCAGCATTCTCGCAACACATTCTCTTACTGGGATTTCCCAGTCACCAGAGTTCCCCAACAGACCGGCCAAAGAGAAACTAGACTCCAAGATTGTCAATGACATTATAAAAACTGTCGTGGACAAGTGTGGTGTAGCCGAAAATATTGTGAGGTAAATTTTGTGTTTCATTCATTACTCGATCAATCCCATGTTTAACTGTTAACTCCGCTCCCGATATATGTGTAGCATTATTTTTGAAGTTATTTGATGAATAAAAAGAGATACTTAGCTAGATCAATATGCAAAAAATTCCGTTTATCTTATTGAGTATTTATAACTAGAAGAAGCATAAAATATTACATATGTATTACGTTTCCAGAACGGCTATCACAAACAAATGCGCCGATGAGAGTAAAATGTTTCGTCAGGGGGAAAAAGCATAAAACATATCATGATGAAGAATAGGTATTTGGTAGGACAAGGGCTCGCCAACAGGCTTCTTGAAAAAGCAAAAACTCGACCGAAAGAAAAAATAAGTATCTTTGGTTTTCATATCGAAACTGTAACAGACGGCAGTAGATTTTTATATTGTGTTCGTTTTTCAGATGCATCTATTAAGCTTCGATAGGATTGTTCCAGCTATTGTGGATTTCTTTCCAATAAATCCCTTCCTACCATGCCGTGGTGGAACTCTTTGGTAAATTATGAGTCTTATATGTTAAGAAGGAACTAAATTTATCTAAGGTTACGACAAGAATTGAGATGTATTGTTTTTATTAATAAATCTCGGAAACTTTTTCTTAGTGAGCTCGCTTTGCGCTCCTGGACGTTACCAGGTTTTTCTGGATTACTTTCTTTCTGTACGTAACGTTTTGTAAGATTCAATTACTTTCCTTTACATTATACGATGTATGTAATAATATTTAAGAGTGGTTCTAAATTTATTAACATTTGTATAATGTCTCTGGAATCTTTCGAAATCACCGCCGTCCAAGCTCTGTTGGCGCTGCAGGGATCGATCAGCTGTCCTCCGTTGAGTGGTAAGTGTACCTATGAGAAAACTGTCGGTTTGTGAAAATCTTGCCACCAGCACTTAAATCAGTGCATTAAGTGGAATATGTACATTTAGGAGCGAGTATGTTTTTCTAAATTTTTTTAACCAAATAGTCTTCGTAAGGTCGGAGAGAAAAATTATGTATCCTCAATTTTAAATACCATAATTTTTTTAATTACTATTTTGGTTCGAGAAGATATTCATATTTATTGTTTTAACGTAGAGATGGGCATCGCTGAAATTCTCGCCGCAGAAGCCCTATTACAGCTTCGGGGAAACGGAATTCAGGTTCCACCAAAGACTCGTAAGTACTTACTGAGATTATTATATCTTTAATTATATTTTATATATTCTATAGGATCCTATTGAATTCTAAAAAGAACGGTCGAAATCAGTTCGCTGCTAAACGGCTTAGTTTGGCATATACACAATTGCTGTCCCATCAATCCGATGCCTGAACTTAACAACTGTAATTCAAAATGGTGGTATGCCAGCTACGTTTCAGGAAACGGAAGATCTGGGTTTGTCAGAGAGGCTTTCTTCAGTAACAGTGGATGAAAGCAGTTCATCGATGACGACGGAGGAAGAAGGCCCAACGACGAGTCGTAAACGGACTCGCAGTTGCACTTCAGTAAGTTTGATAATACTAGAATAACTAAAAATTCCCTTTTTCACATAAAAATAACTTAAACATTGTCTTGCTAACTAAATGGGAAACTATCTAAAATATTATTAAATCTCTTTACAACAGGAGTCATCAGACCAGAGCGTAAGTGACGAAAGTGAGTTTTTACATGCCACTACGAGCCACTGGAGAAGAATATGGTAAGTAATTTTTTAATTGTTATTAAATATGTTGAGATTTCCATTCTTGCTTTCTTCATTTTTATTACTATGTAGGTTAAGAAAATTGTTTATACTGTATGTTTGATTGTTACAATGGCAAATGTAATATTGTTAAAAAAATTTTTTTTTCGCTTAGTAAATCAATAATCTTTTCGATTCTTGATTTATGCTAGTGTAAGTATGCACTTTGAAATATATATTTTGAAATAATAATGTTATAGATGACAATCGGCGATGGAAACGCAAAAATCCCAGTGAAAATTTACATATCCATTAAGTGGAATTCGTACACGATGGCTACCAGGAAACTATTGACATCCGTATTTCCTCGACAGTAAGTACTTATTATCAATTCATAAAAGTTTTATAACGCAATTATATTTTCAAAGTGATATGTTTGAGTGTCTATTACTTTGTATTGCAGCATTCTCGCAACACATTCTCTTACTGGGATTTCCCAGTCACCAGAGTTCCCCAACAGACCGGCCAAAGAGAAACTAGACTCCAAGATTGTCAATGACATTATAAAAACTGTCGTGGACAAGTGTGGTGTAGCCGAAAATATTGTGAGGTAAATTTTGTGTTTCATTCATTACTCGATCAATCCCATGTTTAACTGTTAACTCCGCTCCCGATATATGTGTAGCATTATTTTTGAAGTTATTTGATGAATAAAAAGAGATACTTAGCTAGATCAATATGCAAAAAATTCCGTTTATCTTATTGAGTATTTATAACTAGAAGAAGCATAAAATATTACATATGTATTACGTTTCCAGAACGGCTATCACAAACAAATGCGCCGATGAGAGTAAAATGTTTCGTCAGGGGGAAAAAGCATAAAACATATCATGATGAAGAATAGGTATTTGGTAGGACAAGGGCTCGCCAACAGGCTTCTTGAAAAAGCAAAAACTCGACCGAAAGAAAAAATAAGTATCTTTGGTTTTCATATCGAAACTGTAACAGACGGCAGTAGATTTTTATATTGTGTTCGTTTTTCAGATGCATCTATTAAGCTTCGATAGGATTGTTCCAGCTATTGTGGATTTCTTTCCAATAAATCCCTTCCTACCATGCCGTGGTGGAACTCTTTGGTAAATTATGAGTCTTATATGTTAAGAAGGAACTAAATTTATCTAAGGTTACGACAAGAATTGAGATGTATTGTTTTTATTAATAAATCTCGGAAACTTTTTCTTAGTGAGCTCGCTTTGCGCTCCTGGACGTTACCAGGTTTTTCTGGATTACTTTCTTTCTGTACGTAACGTTTTGTAAGATTCAATTACTTTCCTTTACATTATACGATGTATGTAATAATATTTAAGAGTGGTTCTAAATTTATTAACATTTGTATAATGTCTCTGGAATCTTTCGAAATCACCGCCGTCCAAGCTCTGTTGGCGCTGCAGGGATCGATCAGCTGTCCTCCGTTGAGTGGTAAGTGTACCTATGAGAAAACTGTCGGTTTGTGAAAATCTTGCCACCAGCACTTAAATCAGTGCATTAAGTGGAATATGTACATTTAGGAGCGAGTATGTTTTTCTAAATTTTTTTAACCAAATAGTCTTCGTAAGGTCGGAGAGAAAAATTATGTATCCTCAATTTTAAATACCATAATTTTTTTAATTACTATTTTGGTTCGAGAAGATATTCATATTTATTGTTTTAACGTAGAGATGGGCATCGCTGAAATTCTCGCCGCAGAAGCCCTATTACAGCTTCGGGGAAACGGAATTCAGGTTCCACCAAAGACTCGTAAGTACTTACTGAGATTATTATATCTTTAATTATATTTTATATATTCTATAGGATCCTATTGAATTCTAAAAAGAACGGTCGAAATCAGTTCGCTGCTAAACGGCTTAGTTTGGCATATACACAATTGCTGTCCCATCAATCCGATGCCTGAACTTAACAACTGTAATTCAAAATGGTGGTATGCCAGCTACGTTTCAGGAAACGGAAGATCTGGGTTTGTCAGAGAGGCTTTCTTCAGTAACAGTGGATGAAAGCAGTTCATCGATGACGACGGAGGAAGAAGGCCCAACGACGAGTCGTAAACGGACTCGCAGTTGCACTTCAGTAAGTTTGATAATACTAGAATAACTAAAAATTCCCTTTTTCACATAAAAATAACTTAAACATTGTCTTGCTAACTAAATGGGAAACTATCTAAAATATTATTAAATCTCTTTACAACAGGAGTCATCAGACCAGAGCGTAAGTGACGAAAGTGAGTTTTTACATGCCACTACGAGCCACTGGAGAAGAATATGGTAAGTAATTTTTTAATTGTTATTAAATATGTTGAGATTTCCATTCTTGCTTTCTTCATTTTTATTACTATGTAGGTTAAGAAAATTGTTTATACTGTATGTTTGATTGTTACAATGGCAAATGTAATATTGTTAAAAAAATTTTTTTTTCGCTTAGTAAATCAATAATCTTTTCGATTCTTGATTTATGCTAGTGTAAGTATGCACTTTGAAATATATATTTTGAAATAATAATGTTATAGATGACAATCGGCGATGGAAACGCAAAAATCCCAGTGAAAATTTACATATCCATTAAGTGGAATTCGTACACGATGGCTACCAGGAAACTATTGACATCCGTATTTCCTCGACAGTAAGTACTTATTATCAATTCATAAAAGTTTTATAACGCAATTATATTTTCAAAGTGATATGTTTGAGTGTCTATTACTTTGTATTGCAGCATTCTCGCAACACATTCTCTTACTGGGATTTCCCAGTCACCAGAGTTCCCCAACAGACCGGCCAAAGAGAAACTAGACTCCAAGATTGTCAATGACATTATAAAAACTGTCGTGGACAAGTGTGGTGTAGCCGAAAATATTGTGAGGTAAATTTTGTGTTTCATTCATTACTCGATCAATCCCATGTTTAACTGTTAAGTCCGCTCCCGATATATGTGTAGCATTATTTTTGAAGTTATTTGATGAATAAAAAGAGATACTTAGCTAGATCAATATGCAAAAAATTCCGTTTATCTTATTGAGTATTTATAACTAGAAGAAGCATAAAATATTACATATGTATTACGTTTCCAGAACGGCTATCACAAACAAATGCGCCGATGAGAGTAAAATGTTTCGTCAGGGGGAAAAAGCATAAAACATATCATGATGAAGAATAGGTATTTGGTAGGACAAGGGCTCGCCAACAGGCTTCTTGAAAAAGCAAAAACTCGACCGAAAGAAAAAATAAGTATCTTTGGTTTTCATATCGAAACTGTAACAGACGGCAGTAGATTTTTATATTGTGTTCGTTTTTCAGATGCATCTATTAAGCTTCGATAGGATTGTTCCAGCTATTGTGGATTTCTTCCCAATAAATCCCTTCCTACCATTCCGTGGTGGACCTCTTTGGTAAATTATGAGTCTTATATGTTAAGAAGAAACTAAATTTATCTAAGGTTACGACAAGAATTGAGATGTATTGTTTTTATTAATAAATCTCGGAAACTTTTTCTTAGTGAGCTCGCTTTGCGCTCCTGGACGTTACCAGGTTTTTCTGGATTACTTTCTTTCTGTACGTAACGTTTTGTAAGATTCAATTACTTTCCTTTACATTATACGATGTATGTAATAATATTTAAGAGTGGTTCTAAATTTATTAACATTTGTATAATGTCTCTGGAATCTTTCGAAATCACCGCCGTCCAAGCTCTGTTGGCGCTGCAGGAATCGATCAGCTGTCCTCCGTTGAGTGGTAAGTGTACCTATGAGAAAACTGTCGGTTTGTGAAAATCTTGCCACCAGCACTTAAATCAGTGCATTAAGTGGAATATGTACATTTAGGAGCGAGTATGTTTTTCTAAATTTTTTTAACCAAATAGTCTTCGTAAGGTCGGAGAGAAAAATTATGTATCCTCAATTTTAAATACCATAAATTTTTTAATTACTATTTTGGTTCGAGAAGAAATTCATATTTATTGTTTTAACGTAGAGATGGGCATCGCTGAAATTCTCGCCGCAGAAGCCCTATTACAGCTTCGGGGAAACGGAATTCAGGTTCCACCAAAGACTCGTAAGTACTTACTGAGATTATTATATCTTTAATTATATTTTATATATTCTATAGGATCCTATTGAATTCTAAAAAGAACGGTCGAAATCAGTTCGCTGCTAAACGGCTTAGTTTGGCATATACACAATTGCTGTCCCATCAATCCGATGCCTGAACTTAACAACTGTAATTCAAAATGGTGGTATGCCAGCTACGTTTCAGGAAACGGAAGATCTGGGTTTGTCAGAGAGGCTTTCTTCAGTAACAGTGGATGAAAGCAGTTCATCGATGACGACGGAGGAAGAAGGCCCAACGACGAGTCGTAAACGGACTCGCAGTTGCACTTCAGTAAGTTTGATAATACTAGAATAACTAAAAACTCCCTTTTTCACATAAAAATAACTTAAACATTGTCTTGTTAACTAAATGGGATACTATCTAAAATATTATTAAATCCCTTTACAACAGGAGTCATCAGACCAGAGCGTAAGTGACGAAAGTGAGTTTTTACATGCCACTACGAGCCACTGGAGAAGAATATGGTAAGTAATTTTTTAATTGTTATTAAATATTTTGAGATTTCCATTCTTGCTTTCTTCATTTTTATTACTATGTAGGTTAAGAAAATTGTTTATACTGTATGTTTGATTGTTACAATGGCAAATGTAATATTGTTAAAAAAATTTTTTTTCGCTTAGTAAATCAATAATCTTTTCGATTCTTGATTTATGCTAGTGTAAGTATGCACTTTGAAATATATATTTTGAAATAATAATGTTATAGATGACAATCGGCGATGGAAACGCAAAAATCCCAGTGAAAATTTACACATCCATTAAGTGGAATTCGTACACGATGGCTACCAGGAAACTATTGACATCCGTATTTCCTCGACAGTAAGTACTTATTATCAATTCATAAAAGTTTTATAACGCAATTATATTTTCAAAGTGATATGTTTGAGTGTCTATTACTTTGTATTGCAGCATTCTCGCAACACATTCTCTTACTGGGATTTCCCAGTCACCAGAGTTCCCCAACAGACCGGCCAAAGAGAAACTAGACTCCAAGATTGTCAATGACATTATAAAAACTGTCGTGGACAAGTGTGGTGTAGCCGAAAATATTGTGAGGTAAATTTTGTGTTTCATTCATTACTCGATCAATCCCATGTTTAACTGTTAACTCCGCTCCCGATATATGTGTAGCATTATTTTTGAAGTTATTTGATGAATAAAAAGAGATACTTAGCTAGATCAATATGCAAAAAATTCCGTTTATCTTATTGAGTATTTATAACTAGAAGAAGCATAAAATATTACATATGTATTACGTTTCCAGAACGGCTATCACAAACAAATGCGCCGATGAGAGTAAAATGTTTCGTCAGGGGGAAAAAGCATAAAACATATCATGATGAAGAATAGGTATTTGGTAGGACAAGGGCTCGCCAACAGGCTTCTTGAAAAAGCAAAAACTCGACCGAAAGAAAAAATAAGTATCTTTGGTTTTCATATCGAAACTGTAACAGACGGCAGTAGATTTTTATATTGTGTTCGTTTTTCAGATGCATCTATTAAGCTTCGATAGGATTGTTCCAGCTATTGTGGATTTCTTTCCAATAAATCCCTTCCTACCATGCCGTGGTGGAACTCTTTGGTAAATTATGAGTCTTATATGTTAAGAAGGAACTAAATTTATCTAAGGTTACGACAAGAATTGAGATGTATTGTTTTTATTAATAAATCTCGGAAACTTTTTCTTAGTGAGCTCGCTTTGCGCTCCTGGACGTTACCAGGTTTTTCTGGATTACTTTCTTTCTGTACGTAACGTTTTGTAAGATTCAATTACTTTCCTTTACATTATACGATGTATGTAATAATATTTAAGAGTGGTTCTAAATTTATTAACATTTGTATAATGTCTCTGGAATCTTTCGAAATCACCGCCGTCCAAGCTCTGTTGGCGCTGCAGGGATCGATCAGCTGTCCTCCGTTGAGTGGTAAGTGTACCTATGAGAAAACTGTCGGTTTGTGAAAATCTTGCCACCAGCACTTAAATCAGTGCATTAAGTGGAATATGTACATTTAGGAGCGAGTATGTTTTTCTAAATTTTTTTAACCAAATAGTCTTCGTAAGGTCGGAGAGAAAAATTATGTATCCTCAATTTTAAATACCATAATTTTTTTAATTACTATTTTGGTTCGAGAAGATATTCATATTTATTGTTTTAACGTAGAGATGGGCATCGCTGAAATTCTCGCCGCAGAAGCCCTATTACAGCTTCGGGGAAACGGAATTCAGGTTCCACCAAAGACTCGTAAGTACTTACTGAGATTATTATATCTTTAATTATATTTTATATATTCTATAGGATCCTATTGAATTCTAAAAAGAACGGTCGAAATCAGTTCGCTGCTAAACGGCTTAGTTTGGCATATACACAATTGCTGTCCCATCAATCCGATGCCTGAACTTAACAACTGTAATTCAAAATGGTGGTATGCCAGCTACGTTTCAGGAAACGGAAGATCTGGGTTTGTCAGAGAGGCTTTCTTCAGTAACAGTGGATGAAAGCAGTTCATCGATGACGACGGAGGAAGAAGGCCCAACGACGAGTCGTAAACGGACTCGCAGTTGCACTTCAGTAAGTTTGATAATACTAGAATAACTAAAAATTCCCTTTTTCACATAAAAATAACTTAAACATTGTCTTGCTAACTAAATGGGAAACTATCTAAAATATTATTAAATCTCTTTACAACAGGAGTCATCAGACCAGAGCGTAAGTGACGAAAGTGAGTTTTTACATGCCACTACGAGCCACTGGAGAAGAATATGGTAAGTAATTTTTTAATTGTTATTAAATATGTTGAGATTTCCATTCTTGCTTTCTTCATTTTTATTACTATGTAGGTTAAGAAAATTGTTTATACTGTATGTTTGATTGTTACAATGGCAAATGTAATATTGTTAAAAAATTTTTTTTTTCGCTTAGTAAATCAATAATCTTTTCGATTCTTGATTTATGCTAGTGTAAGTATGCACTTTGAAATATATATTTTGAAATAATAATGTTATAGATGACAATCGGCGATGGAAACGCAAAAATCCCAGTGAAAATTTACATATCCATTAAGTGGAATTCGTACACGATGGCTACCAGGAAACTATTGACATCCGTATTTCCTCGACAGTAAGTACTTATTATCAATTCATAAAAGTTTTATAACGCAATTATATTTTCAAAGTGATATGTTTGAGTGTCTATTACTTTGTATTGCAGCATTCTCGCAACACATTCTCTTACTGGGATTTCCCAGTCACCAGAGTTCCCCAACAGACCGGCCAAAGAGAAACTAGACTCCAAGATTGTCAATGACATTATAAAAACTGTCGTGGACAAGTGTGGTGTAGCCGAAAATATTGTGAGGTAAATTTTGTGTTTCATTCATTACTCGATCAATCCCATGTTTAACTGTTAACTCCGCTCCCGATATATGTGTAGCATTATTTTTGAAGTTATTTGATGAATAAAAAGAGATACTTAGCTAGATCAATATGCAAAAAATTCCGTTTATCTTATTGAGTATTTATAACTAGAAGAAGCATAAAATATTACATATGTATTACGTTTCCAGAACGGCTATCACAAACAAATGCGCCGATGAGAGTAAAATGTTTCGTCAGGGGGAAAAAGCATAAAACATATCATGATGAAGAATAGGTATTTGGTAGGACAAGGGCTCGCCAACAGGCTTCTTGAAAAAGCAAAAACTCGACCGAAAGAAAAAATAAGTATCTTTGGTTTTCATATCGAAACTGTAACAGACGGCAGTAGATTTTTATATTGTGTTCGTTTTTCAGATGCATCTATTAAGCTTCGATAGGATTGTTCCAGCTATTGTGGATTTCTTTCCAATAAATCCCTTCCTACCATGCCGTGGTGGAACTCTTTGGTAAATTATGAGTCTTATATGTTAAGAAGGAACTAAATTTATCTAAGGTTACGACAAGAATTGAGATGTATTGTTTTTATTAATAAATCTCGGAAACTTTTTCTTAGTGAGCTCGCTTTGCGCTCCTGGACGTTACCAGGTTTTTCTGGATTACTTTCTTTCTGTACGTAACGTTTTGTAAGATTCAATTACTTTCCTTTACATTATACGATGTATGTAATAATATTTAAGAGTGGTTCTAAATTTATTAACATTTGTATAATGTCTCTGGAATCTTTCGAAATCACCGCCGTCCAAGCTCTGTTGGCGCTGCAGGGATCGATCAGCTGTCCTCCGTTGAGTGGTAAGTGTACCTATGAGAAAACTGTCGGTTTGTGAAAATCTTGCCACCAGCACTTAAATCAGTGCATTAAGTGGAATATGTACATTTAGGAGCGAGTATGTTTTTCTAAATTTTTTTAACCAAATAGTCTTCGTAAGGTCGGAGAGAAAAATTATGTATCCTCAATTTTAAATACCATAATTTTTTTAATTACTATTTTGGTTCGAGAAGATATTCATATTTATTGTTTTAACGTAGAGATGGGCATCGCTGAAATTCTCGCCGCAGAAGCCCTATTACAGCTTCGGGGAAACGGAATTCAGGTTCCACCAAAGACTCGTAAGTACTTACTGAGATTATTATATCTTTAATTATATTTTATATATTCTATAGGATCCTATTGAATTCTAAAAAGAACGGTCGAAATCAGTTCGCTGCTAAACGGCTTAGTTTGGCATATACACAATTGCTGTCCCATCAATCCGATGCCTGAACTTAACAACTGTAATTCAAAATGGTGGTATGCCAGCTACGTTTCAGGAAACGGAAGATCTGGGTTTGTCAGAGAGGCTTTCTTCAGTAACAGTGGATGAAAGCAGTTCATCGATGACGACGGAGGAAGAAGGCCCAACGACGAGTCGTAAACGGACTCGCAGTTGCACTTCAGTAAGTTTGATAATACTAGAATAACTAAAAATTCCCTTTTTCACATAAAAATAACTTAAACATTGTCTTGCTAACTAAATGGGAAACTATCTAAAATATTATTAAATCTCTTTACAACAGGAGTCATCAGACCAGAGCGTAAGTGACGAAAGTGAGTTTTTACATGCCACTACGAGCCACTGGAGAAGAATATGGTAAGTAATTTTTTAATTGTTATTAAATATGTTGAGATTTCCATTCTTGCTTTCTTCATTTTTATTACTATGTAGGTTAAGAAAATTGTTTATACTGTATGTTTGATTGTTACAATGGCAAATGTAATATTGTTAAAAAAATTTTTTTTTCGCTTAGTAAATCAATAATCTTTTCGATTCTTGATTTATGCTAGTGTAAGTATGCACTTTGAAATATATATTTTGAAATAATAATGTTATAGATGACAATCGGCGATGGAAACGCAAAAATCCCAGTGAAAATTTACATATCCATTAAGTGGAATTCGTACACGATGGCTACCAGGAAACTATTGACATCCGTATTTCCTCGACAGTAAGTACTTATTATCAATTCATAAAAGTTTTATAACGCAATTATATTTTCAAAGTGATATGTTTGAGTGTCTATTACTTTGTATTGCAGCATTCTCGCAACACATTCTCTTACTGGGATTTCCCAGTCACCAGAGTTCCCCAACAGACCGGCCAAAGAGAAACTAGACTCCAAGATTGTCAATGACATTATAAAAACTGTCGTGGACAAGTGTGGTGTAGCCGAAAATATTGTGAGGTAAATTTTGTGTTTCATTCATTACTCGATCACTCCCATGTTTAACTGTTAAGTCCGCTCCCGATATATGTGTAGCATTATTTTTGAAGTTATTTGATGAATAAAAAGAGATACTTAGCTAGATCAATATGCAAAAAATTCCGTTTATCTTATTGAGTATTTATAACTAGAAGAAGCATAAAATATTACATATGTATTACGTTTCCAGAACGGCTATCACAAACAAATGCGCCGATGAGAGTAAAATGTTTCGTCAGGGGGAAAAAGCATAAAACATATCATGATGAAGAATAGGTATTTGGTAGGACAAGGGCTCGCCAACAGGCTTCTTGAAAAAGCAAAAACTCGACCGAAAGAAAAAATAAGTATCTTTGGTTTTCATATCGAAACTGTAACAGACGGCAGTAGATTTTTATATTGTGTTCGTTTTTCAGATGCATCTATTAAGCTTCGATAGGATTGTTCCAGCTATTGTGGATTTCTTCCCAATAAATCCCTTCCTACCATTCCGTGGTGGACCTCTTTGGTAAATTATGAGTCTTATATGTTAAGAAGAAACTAAATTTATCTAAGGTTACGACAAGAATTGAGATGTATTGTTTTTATTAATAAATCTCGGAAACTTTTTCTTAGTGAGCTCGCTTTGCGCTCCTGGACGTTACCAGGTTTTTCTGGATTACTTTCTTTCTGTACGTAACGTTTTGTAAGATTCAATTACTTTCCTTTACATTATACGATGTATGTAATAATATTTAAGAGTGGTTCTAAATTTATTAACATTTGTATAATGTCTCTGGAATCTTTCGAAATCACCGCCGTCCAAGCTCTGTTGGCGCTGCAGGAATCGATCAGCTGTCCTCCGTTGAGTGGTAAGTGTACCTATGAGAAAACTGTCGGTTTGTGAAAATCTTGCCACCAGCACTTAAATCAGTGCATTAAGTGGAATATGTACATTTAGGAGCGAGTATGTTTTTCTAAATTTTTTTAACCAAATAGTCTTCGTAAGGTCGGAGAGAAAAATTATGTATCCTCAATTTTAAATACCATAAATTTTTTAATTACTATTTTGGTTCGAGAAGAAATTCATATTTATTGTTTTAACGTAGAGATGGGCATCGCTGAAATTCTCGCCGCAGAAGCCCTATTACAGCTTCGGGGAAACGGAATTCAGGTTCCACCAAAGACTCGTAAGTACTTACTGAGATTATTATATCTTTAATTATATTTTATATATTCTATAGGATCCTATTGAATTCTAAAAAGAACGGTCGAAATCAGTTCGCTGCTAAACGGCTTAGTTTGGCATATACACAATTGCTGTCCCATCAATCCGATGCCTGAACTTAACAACTGTAATTCAAAATGGTGGTATGCCAGCTACGTTTCAGGAAACGGAAGATCTGGGTTTGTCAGAGAGGCTTTCTTCAGTAACAGTGGATGAAAGCAGTTCATCGATGACGACGGAGGAAGAAGGCCCAACGACGAGTCGTAAACGGACTCGCAGTTGCACTTCAGTAAGTTTGATAATACTAGAATAACTAAAAACTCCCTTTTTCACATAAAAATAACTTAAACATTGTCTTGTTAACTAAATGGGATACTATCTAAAATATTATTAAATCCCTTTACAACAGGAGTCATCAGACCAGAGCGTAAGTGACGAAAGTGAGTTTTTACATGCCACTACGAGCCACTGGAGAAGAATATGGTAAGTAATTTTTTAATTGTTATTAAATATTTTGAGATTTCCATTCTTGCTTTCTTCATTTTTATTACTATGTAGGTTAAGAAAATTGTTTATACTGTATGTTTGATTGTTACAATGGCAAATGTAATATTGTTAAAAAAATTTTTTTTCGCTTAGTAAATCAATAATCTTTTCGATTCTTGATTTATGCTAGTGTAAGTATGCACTTTGAAATATATATTTTGAAATAATAATGTTATAGATGACAATCGGCGATGGAAACGCAAAAATCCCAGTGAAAATTTACACATCCATTAAGTGGAATTCGTACACGATGGCTACCAGGAAACTATTGACATCCGTATTTCCTCGACAGTAAGTACTTATTATCAATTCATAAAAGTTTTATAACGCAATTATATTTTCAAAGTGATATGTTTGAGTGTCTATTACTTTGTATTGCAGCATTCTCGCAACACATTCTCTTACTGGGATTTCCCAGTCACCAGAGTTCCCCAACAGACCGGCCAAAGAGAAACTAGACTCCAAGATTGTCAATGACATTATAAAAACTGTCGTGGACAAGTGTGGTGTAGCCGAAAATATTGTGAGGTAAATTTTGTGTTTCATTCATTACTCGATCAATCCCATGTTTAACTGTTAAGTCCGCTCCCGATATATGTGTAGCATTATTTTTGAAGTTATTTGATGAATAAAAAGAGATACTTAGCTAGATCAATATGCAAAAAATTCCGTTTATCTTATTGAGTATTTATAACTAGAAGAAGCATAAAATATTACATATGTATTACGTTTCCAGAACGGCTATCACAAACAAATGCGCCGATGAGAGTAAAATGTTTCGTCAGGGGGAAAAAGCATAAAACATATCATGATGAAGAATAGGTATTTGGTAGGACAAGGGCTCGCCAACAGGCTTCTTGAAAAAGCAAAAACTCGACCGAAAGAAAAAATAAGTATCTTTGGTTTTCATATCGAAACTGTAACAGACGGCAGTAGATTTTTATATTGTGTTCGTTTTTCAGATGCATCTATTAAGCTTCGATAGGATTGTTCCAGCTATTGTGGATTTCTTTCCAATAAATCCCTTCCTACCATGCCGTGGTGGAACTCTTTGGTAAATTATGAGTCTTATATGTTAAGAAGGAACTAAATTTATCTAAGGTTACGACAAGAATTGAGATGTATTGTTTTTATTAATAAATCTCGGAAACTTTTTCTTAGTGAGCTCGCTTTGCGCTCCTGGACGTTACCAGGTTTTTCTGGATTACTTTCTTTCTGTACGTAACGTTTTGTAAGATTCAATTACTTTCCTTTACATTATACGATGTATGTAATAATATTTAAGAGTGGTTCTAAATTTATTAACATTTGTATAATGTCTCTGGAATCTTTCGAAATCACCGCCGTCCAAGCTCTGTTGGCGCTGCAGGGATCGATCAGCTGTCCTCCGTTGAGTGGTAAGTGTACCTATGAGAAAACTGTCGGTTTGTGAAAATCTTGCCACCAGCACTTAAATCAGTGCATTAAGTGGAATATGTACATTTAGGAGCGAGTATGTTTTTCTAAATTTTTTTAACCAAATAGTCTTCGTAAGGTCGGAGAGAAAAATTATGTATCCTCAATTTTAAATACCATAATTTTTTTAATTACTATTTTGGTTCGAGAAGATATTCATATTTATTGTTTTAACGTAGAGATGGGCATCGCTGAAATTCTCGCCGCAGAAGCCCTATTACAGCTTCGGGGAAACGGAATTCAGGTTCCACCAAAGACTCGTAAGTACTTACTGAGATTATTATATCTTTAATTATATTTTATATATTCTATAGGATCCTATTGAATTCTAAAAAGAACGGTCGAAATCAGTTCGCTGCTAAACGGCTTAGTTTGGCATATACACAATTGCTGTCCCATCAATCCGATGCCTGAACTTAACAACTGTAATTCAAAATGGTGGTATGCCAGCTACGTTTCAGGAAACGGAAGATCTGGGTTTGTCAGAGAGGCTTTCTTCAGTAACAGTGGATGAAAGCAGTTCATCGATGACGACGGAGGAAGAAGGCCCAACGACGAGTCGTAAACGGACTCGCAGTTGCACTTCAGTAAGTTTGATAATACTAGAATAACTAAAAATTCCCTTTTTCACATAAAAATAACTTAAACATTGTCTTGCTAACTAAATGGGAAACTATCTAAAATATTATTAAATCTCTTTACAACAGGAGTCATCAGACCAGAGCGTAAGTGACGAAAGTGAGTTTTTACATGCCACTACGAGCCACTGGAGAAGAATATGGTAAGTAATTTTTTAATTGTTATTAAATATGTTGAGATTTCCATTCTTGCTTTCTTCATTTTTATTACTATGTAGGTTAAGAAAATTGTTTATACTGTATGTTTGATTGTTACAATGGCAAATGTAATATTGTTAAAAAATATTTTTTTTCGCTTAGTAAATCAATAATCTTTTCGATTCTTGATTTATGCTAGTGTAAGTATGCACTTTGAAATATATATTTTAAAATAATAATGTTATAGATGACAATCGGCGATGGAAACGCAAAAATCCCAGTGAAAATTTACACATCCATTAAGTGGAATTCGTACACGATGGCTACCAGGAAACTATTGACATCCGTATTTCCTCGACAGTAAGTACTTATTATCAATTCATAAAAGTTTTATAACGCAATTATATTTTCAAAGTGATATGTTTGAGTGTCTATTACTTTGTATTGCAGCATTTTCGCAACACATTCTCTTACTGGGATTTCCCAGTCACCAGAGTTCCCCAACAGACCGGCCAAAGAGAAACTAGACTCCAAGATTGTCAATGACATTATATAAACTGTCGTGGACAAGTGTGGTGTAGCCGAAAATATTGTGAGGTAAATTTTGTGTTTCATTCATTACTCGATCAATCCCATGTTTAACTGTTAAGTCCGCTCCCGATATATGTGTAGCATTATTTTTGAAGTTATTTGATGAATAAAAAGAGATACTTAGCTAGATCAATATGCAAAAAATTCCGTTTATCTTATTGAGTATTTATAACTAGAAGAAGCATAAAATATTACATATGTATTACGTTTCCAGAACGGCTATCACAAACAAATGCGCCGATGAGAGTAAAATGTTTCGTCAGGGGGAAAAAGCATAAAACATATCATGATGAAGAATAGGTATTTGGTAGGACAAGGGCTCGCCAACAGGCTTCTTGAAAAAGCAAAAACTCGACCGAAAGAAAAAATAAGTATCTTTGGTTTTCATATCGAAACTGTAACAGACGGCAGTAGATTTTTATATTGTGTTCGTTTTTCAGATGCATCTATTAAGCTTCGATAGGATTGTTCCAGCTATTGTGGATTTCTTCCCAATAAATCCCTTCCTACCATGCCGTGGTGGACCTCTTTGGTAAATTATGAGTCTTATATGTTAAGAAGGAACTAAATTTATCTAAGGTTACGACAAGAATTGAGATGTATTGTTTTTATTAATAAATCTCGGAATTTTTTTCTTAGTGAGCTCGCTTTGCGCTCCTGGACGTTACCAGGTTTTTCTGGATTACTTTCTTTCTGTACGTAACGTTTTGTAAGATTCAATTACTTTCCTTTACATTATACGATGTATGTAATAATATTTAAGAGTGGTTCTAAATTTATTAACATTTGTATAATGTCTCTGGAATCTTTCGAAATCACCGCCGTCCAAGCTCTGTTGGCGCTGCAGGGATCGATCAGCTGTCCTCCGTTGAGTGGTAAGTGTACCTATGAGAAAACTGTCGGTTTGTGAAAATCTTGCCACCAGCACTTAAATCAGTGCATTAAGTGGAGTATGTACATTTAGGAGCGAGTATGTTTTTCTAAATTTTTTTAACCAAATAGTCTTCGTAAGGTCGGAGAGAAAAATTATGTATCCTCAATTTTAAATACCATAAATTTTTTAATTACTATTTTGGTTAGAGAAGAAATTCATATTTATTGTTTTAACGTAGAGATGGGCATCGCTGAAATTCTCGCCGCAGAAGCCCTATTACAGCTTCGGGGAAACGGAATTCAGGTTCCACCAAAGACTCGTAAGTACTTACTGAGATTATTATATCTTTAATTATATTTTATATATTCTATAGGATCCTATTGAATTCTAAAAAGAACGGTCGAAATCAGTTCGCTGCTAAACGGCTTAGTTTGGCATATACACAATTGCTGTCCCATCAATCCGATGCCTGAACTTAACAACTGTAATTCAAAATGGTGGTATGCCAGCTACGTTTCAGGAAACGGAAGATCTGGGTTTGTCAGAGAGGCTTTCTTCAGTAACAGTGGATGAAAGCAGTTCATCGATGACGACGGAGGAAGAAGGCCCAACGACGAGTCGTAAACGAACTCGCAGTTGCACTTCAGTAAGTTTGATAATACTAGAATAACTAAAAATTCCCTTTTTCACATAAAAATAACTTAAACATATCTTGTTAACTAAATGGGAAACTATCTAAAATATTATTAAATCTCTTTACAACAGGAGTCATCAGACCAGAGCGTAAGTGACGAAAGTGAGTTTTTACATGCCACTACGAGCCACTGGAGAAGAATATGGTAAGTAATTTTTTAATTGTTATTAAATATTTTGAGATTTCCATTCTTGCTTTCTTCATTTTTATTACTATGTAGGTTAAGAAAATTGTTTATACTGTATGTTTGATTGTTACAATGGCAAATGTAATATTGTTAAAAAATATTTTTTTTTCGCTTAGTAAATCAATAATCTTTTCGATTCTTGATTTATGCTAGTGTAAGTATGCACTTTGAAATATATATTTTGAAATAATAATGTTATAGATGACAATCGGCGATGGAAACGCAAAAATCCCAGTGAAAATTTACACATCCATTAAGTGGAATTCGTACACGATGGCTACCAGGAAACTATTGACATCCGTATTTCCTCGACAGTAAGTACTTATTATCAATTCATAAAAGTTTTATAACGCAATTATATTTTCAAAGTGATATGTTTGAGTGTCTATTACTTTGTATTGCAGCATTCTCGCAACACATTCTCTTACTGGGATTTCCCAGTCACCAGAGTTCCCCAACAGACCGGCCAAAGAGAAACTAGACTCCAAGATTGTCAATGACATTATAAAAACTGTCGTGGACAAGTGTGGTGTAGCCGAAAATATTGTGAGGTAAATTTTGTGTTTCATTCATTACTCGATCAATCCCATGTTTAACTGTTAAGTCCGCTCCCGATATATGTGTAGCATTATTTTGAAGTTATTTGATGAATAAAAAGAGATACTTAGCTAGATCAATATGTAAAAAATTCCGTTTATCTTATTGAGTATTTATAACTAGAAGAAGCATAAAATATTACATATGTATTACGTTTCCAGAACGGCTATCACAAACAAATGCGCCGATGAGAGTAAAATGTTTCGTCAGGGGGAAAAAGCATAAAACATATCATGATGAAGAATAGGTATTTGGTAGGACAAGGGCTCGCCAACAGGCTTCTTGAAAAAGCAAAAACTCGACCGAAAGAAAAAATAAGTATCTTTGGTTTTCATATCGAAACTGTAACAGACGGCAGTAGATTTTTATATTGTGTTCGTTTTTCAGATGCATCTATTAAGCTTCGATAGGATTGTTCCAGCTATTGTGGATTTCTTCCCAATAAATCCCTTCCTACCATGCCGTGGTGGACCTCTTTGGTAAATTATGAGTCTTATATGTTAAGAAGGAACTAAATTTATCTAAGGTGACGACAAGAATTGAGATGTATTGTTTTTATTAATAAATCTCGGAAACTTTTTCTTAGTGAGCTCGCTTTGCGCTCCTGGACGTTACCAGGTTTTTCTGGATTACTTTCTTTCTGTACGTAACGTTTTGTAAGATTCAATTACTTTCCTTTACATTATACGATGTATGTAATAATATTTATGTATGTTTGATTGTTACAATGGCAAATGTAATATTGTTAAAAAAAATTTTTTTTCGCTTAGTAAATCAATAATCTTTTCGATTCTTGATTTATGCTAGTGTAAGTATGCACTTTGAAATATATATTTTGAAATAATAATGTTATAGATGACAATCGGCGATGGAAACGCAAAAATCCCAGTGAAAATTTACACATCCATTAAGTGGAATTCGTACACGATGGCTACCAGGAAACTATTGACATCCGTATTTCCTCGACAGTAAGTACTTATTATCAATTCATAAAAGTTTTATAACGCAATTATATTTTCAAAGTGATATGTTTGAGTGTCTATTACTTTGTATTGCAGCATTCTCGCAACACATTCTCTTACTGGGATTTCCCAGTCACCAGAGTTCCCCAACAGACCGGCCAAAGAGAAACTAGACTCCAAGATTGTCAATGACATTATAAAAACTGTCGTGGACAAGTGTGGTGTAGCCGAAAATATTGTGAGGTAAATTTTGTGTTTCATTCATTACTCGATCAATCCCATGTTTAACTGTTAAGTCCGCTCCCGATATATGTGTAGCATTATTTTTGAAGTTATTTGATGAATAAAAAGAGATACTTAGCTAGATCAATATGCAAAAAATTCCGTTTATCTTATTGAGTATTTATAACTAGAAGAAGCATAAAATATTACATATGTATTACGTTTTCAGAACGGCTATCACAAACAAATGCGCCGATGAGAGTAAAATGTTTCGTCAGGGGGAAAAAGCATAAAACATATCATGATGAAGAATAGGTATTTGGTAGGACAAGGGCTCGCCAACAGGCTTCTTGAAAAAGCAAAAACTCGACCGAAAGAAAAAATAAGTATCTTTGGTTTTCATATCGAAACTGTAACAGACGGCAGTAGATTTTTATATTGTGTTCGTTTTTCAGATGCATCTATTAAGCTTCGATAGGATTGTTCCAGCTATTGTGGATTTCTTTCCAATAAATCCCTTCCTACCATGCCGTGGTGGAACTCTTTGGTAAATTATGAGTCTTATATGTTAAGAAGGAACTAAATTTATCTAAGGTTACGACAAGAATTGAGATGTATTGTTTTTATTAATAAATCTCGGAAACTTTTTCTTAGTGAGCTCGCTTTGCGCTCCTGGACGTTACCAGGTTTTTCTGGATTACTTTCTTTCTGTACGTAACGTTTTGTAAGATTCAATTACTTTCCTTTACATTATACGATGTATGTAATAATATTTAAGAGTGGTTCTAAATTTATTAACATTTGTATAATGTCTCTGGAATCTTTCGAAATCACCGCCGTCCAAGCTCTGCTGGCGCTGCAGGGATCGATCAGCTGTCCTCCGTTGAGTGGTAAGTGTACCTATGAGAAAACTGTCGGTTTGTGAAAATCTTGCCACCACCACTTAAATCAGTGCATTAAGTGGAATATGTACATTTAGGAGCGAGTATATTTTTCTAAATTTTTTTAACCAAATAGTCTTCGTAAGGTCGGAGAGAAAAATTATGTATCTTCAATTTTAAATACCATAATTTTTTTAATTACTATTTTGGTTCGAGAAGAAATTCATATTTATTGTTTTAACGTAGAGATGGGCATCGCTGAAATTCTCGCCGCAGAAGCCCTATTACAGCTTCGGGGAAACGGAATTCAGGTTCCACCAAAGACTCGTAAGTACTTACTGAGATTATTATATCTTTAATTATATTTTATATATTCTATAGGATCCTATTGAATTCTAAAAAGAACGGTCGAAATCAGTTCGCTGCTAAACGGCTTAGTTTGGCATATACACAATTGCTGTCCCATCAATCCGATGCCTGAACTTAACAACTGTAATTCAAAATGGTGGTATGCCAGCTACGTTTCAGGAAACGGAAGATCTGGGTTTGTCAGAGAGGCTTTCTTCAGTAACAGTGGATGAAAGCAGTTCATCGATGACGACGGAGGAAGAAGGCCCAACGACGAGTCGTAAACGGACTCGCAGTTGCACTTCAGTAAGTTTGATAATACTAGAATAACTAAAAATTCCCTTTTTCACATAAAAATAACTTAAACATTGTCTTGTTAACTAAATGGGAAACTATCTAAAATATTATTAAATCTCTTTACAACAGGAGTCATCAGACCAGAGCGTAAGTGACGAAAGTGAGTTTTTACATGCCACTACGAGCCACTGGAGAAGAATATGGTAAGTAATTTTTTAATTGTTATTAAATATTTTGAGATTTCCATTCTTGCTTTCTTCATTTTTATTACTATGTAGGTTAAGAAAATTGTTTATACTGTATGTTTGATTGTTACAATGGCAAATGTAATATTGTTAAAAAATATTTTTTTTTCGCTTAGTAAATCAATAATCTTTTCGATTCTTGATTTATGCTAGTGTAAGTATGCACTTTGAAATATATATTTTGAAATAATAATGTTATAGATGACAATCGGCGATGGAAACGCAAAAATCCCAGTGAAAATTTACACATCCATTAAGTGGAATTCGTACACGATGGCTACCAGGAAACTATTGACATCCGTATTTCCTCGACAGTAAGTACTTATTATCAATTCATAAAAGTTTTATAACGCAATTATATTTTCAAAGTGATATGTTTGAGTGTCTATTACTTTGTATTGCAGCATTCTCGCAACACATTCTCTTACTGGGATTTCCCAGTCACCAGAGTTCCCCAACAGACCGGCCAAAGAGAAACTAGACTCCAAGATTGTCAATGACATTATAAAAACTGTCGTGGACAAGTGTGGTGTAGCCGAAAATATTGTGAGGTAAATTTTGTGTTTCATTCATTACTCGATCAATCACATGTTTAACTGTTAAGTCCGCTCCCGATATATGTGTAGCATTATTTTTGAAGTTATTTGATGAATAAAAAGAGATACTTAGCTAGATCAATATGCAAAAATTCCGTTTATCTTATTGAGTATTTATAACTAGAAAAAGCATAAAATATTACATATGTATTACGTTTCCAGAACGGCTATCACAAACAAATGCGCCGATGAGAGTAAAATGTTGCGTCAGGGGAAAAGCATAAAAAACAGATCATGATGAAGAATAGGTATTTGGTAGGACAAGGGCTAGCCATCAGCCTTCTTGAAAAAGCAAAAACTCGACCGAAAGAAAAAATAAGTATCTTTGGTTTTCATATCGAAACTGTAACAGACGGCAGTAGATTTTTATATTGTGTTCGTTTTTCAGATGCATCTATTAAGCTTCGATAGGATTGTTCCAGCTATTGTGGATTTCTTCCCAATAAATCCCTTCCTACCATGCCGTGGTGGACCTCTTTGGTAAATTATGAGTCTTATATGTTAAGAAGGAACTAAATTTATCTAAGGTGACGACAAGAATTGAGATGTATTGTTTTTATTAATAAATCTCGGAAACTTTTTCTTAGTGAGCTCGCTTTGCGCTCCTGGACGTTCCCAGGTTTTTCTGGATTACTTTCTTTCTGTACGTAACGTTTTGTAAGATTCAATTACTTTCCTTTACATTATACGATGTATGTAATAATATTTATGTATGTTTGATTGTTACAATGGCAAATGTAATATTGTTAAAAAAAATTTTTTTTCGCTTAGTAAATCAATAATCTTTTCGATTCTTGATTTATGCTAGTGTAAGTATGCACTTTGAAATATATATTTTGAAATAATAATGTTATAGATGACAATCGGCGATGGAAACGCAAAAATCCCAGTGAAAATTTACACATCCATTAAGTGGAATTCGTACACGATGGCTACCAGGAAACTATTGACATCCGTATTTCCTCGACAGTAAGTACTTATTATCAATTCATAAAAGTTTTATAACGCAATTATATTTTCAAAGTGATATGTTTGAGTGTCTATTACTTTGTATTGCAGCATTCTCGCAACACATTCTCTTACTGGGATTTCCCAGTCACCAGAGTTCCCCAACAGACCGGCCAAAGAGAAACTAGACTCCAAGATTGTCAATGACATTATAAAAACTGTCGTGGACAAGTGTGGTGTAGCCGAAAATATTGTGAGGTAAATTTTGTGTTTCATTCATTACTCGATCAATCCCATGTTTAACTGTTAAGTCCGCTCCCGATATATGTGTAGCATTATTTTTGAAGTTATTTGATGAATAAAAAGAGATACTTAGCTAGATCAATATGCAAAAAATTCCGTTTATCTTATTGAGTATTTATAACTAGAAGAAGCATAAAATATTACATATGTATTACGTTTCCAGAACGGCTATCACAAACAAATGCGCCGATGAGAGTAAAATGTTTCGTCAGGGGGAAAAAGCATAAAACATATCATGATGAAGAATAGGTATTTGGTAGGACAAGGGCTCGCCAACAGGCTTCTTGAAAAAGCAAAAACTCGACCGAAAGAAAAAATAAGTATCTTTGGTTTTCATATCGAAACTGTAACAGACGGCAGTAGATTTTTATATTGTGTTCGTTTTTCAGATGCATCTATTAAGCTTCGATAGGATTGTTCCAGCTATTGTGGATTTCTTTCCAATAAATCCCTTCCTACCATGCCGTGGTGGAACTCTTTGGTAAATTATGAGTCTTATATGTTAAGAAGGAACTAAATTTATCTAAGGTTACGACAAGAATTGAGATGTATTGTTTTTATTAATAAATCTCGGAAACTTTTTCTTAGTGAGCTCGCTTTGCGCTCCTGGACGTTACCAGGTTTTTCTGGATTACTTTCTTTCTGTACGTAACGTTTTGTAAGATTCAATTACTTTCCTTTACATTATACGATGTATGTAATAATATTTAAGAGTGGTTCTAAATTTATTAACATTTGTATAATGTCTCTGGAATCTTTCGAAATCACCGCCGTCCAAGCTCTGCTGGCGCTGCAGGGATCGATCAGCTGTCCTCCGTTGAGTGGTAAGTGTACCTATGAGAAAACTGTCGGTTTGTGAAAATCTTGCCACCACCACTTAAATCAGTGCATTAAGTGGAATATGTACATTTAGGAGCGAGTATATTTTTCTAAATTTTTTTAACCAAATAGTCTTCGTAAGGTCGGAGAGAAAAATTATGTATCTTCAATTTTAAATACCATAATTTTTTTAATTACTATTTTGGTTCGAGAAGAAATTCATATTTATTGTTTTAACGTAGAGATGGGCATCGCTGAAATTCTCGCCGCAGAAGCCCTATTACAGCTTCGGGGAAACGGAATTCAGGTTCCACCAAAGACTCGTAAGTACTTACTGAGATTATTATATCTTTAATTATATTTTATATATTCTATAGGATCCTATTGAATTCTAAAAAGAACGGTCGAAATCAGTTCGCTGCTAAACGGCTTAGTTTGGCATATACACAATTGCTGTCCCATCAATCCGATGCCTGAACTTAACAACTGTAATTCAAAATGGTGGTATGCCAGCTACGTTTCAGGAAACGGAAGATCTGGGTTTGTCAGAGAGGCTTTCTTCAGTAACAGTGGATGAAAGCAGTTCATCGATGACGACGGAGGAAGAAGGCCCAACGACGAGTCGTAAACGGACTCGCAGTTGCACTTCAGTAAGTTTGATAATACTAGAATAACTAAAAATTCCCTTTTTCACATAAAAATAACTTAAACATTGTCTTGTTAACTAAATGGGAAACTATCTAAAATATTATTAAATCTCTTTACAACAGGAGTCATCAGACCAGAGCGTAAGTGACGAAAGTGAGTTTTTACATGCCACTACGAGCCACTGGAGAAGAATATGGTAAGTAATTTTTTAATTGTTATTAAATATTTTGAGATTTCCATTCTTGCTTTCTTCATTTTTATTACTATGTAGGTTAAGAAAATTGTTTATACTGTATGTTTGATTGTTACAATGGCAAATGTAATATTGTTAAAAAAAATTTTTTTTCGCTTAGTAAATCAATAATCTTTTCGATTCTTGATTTATGCTAGTGTAAGTATGCACTTTGAAATATATATTTTGAAATAATAATGTTATAGATGACAATCGGCGATGGAAACGCAAAAATCCCAGTGAAAATTTACACATCCATTAAGTGGAATTCGTACACGATGGCTACCAGGAAACTATTGACATCCGTATTTCCTCGACAGTAAGTACTTATTATCAATTCATAAAAGTTTTATAACGCAATTATATTTTCAAAGTGATATGTTTGAGTGTCTATTACTTTGTATTGCAGCATTCTCGCAACACATTCTCTTACTGGGATTTCCCAGTCACCAGAGTTCCCCAACAGACCGGCCAAAGAGAAACTAGACTCCAAGATTGTCAATGACATTATAAAAACTGTCGTGGACAAGTGTGGTGTAGCCGAAAATATTGTGAGGTAAATTTTGTGTTTCATTCATTACTCGATCAATCCCATGTTTAACTGTTAAGTCCGCTCCCGATATATGTGTAGCATTATTTTTGAAGTTATTTGATGAATAAAAAGAGATACTTAGCTAGATCAATATGCAAAAAATTCCGTTTATCTTATTGAGTATTTATAACTAGAAGAAGCATAAAATATTACATATGTATTACGTTTCCAGAACGGCTATCACAAACATATGCGCCGATGAGAGTAAAATGTTTCGTCAGGGGGAAAAAGCATAAAACATATCATGATGAAGAATAGGTATTTGGTAGGACAAGGGCTCGCCAACAGGCTTCTTGAAAAAGCAAAAACTGGACCGAAAGAAAAAATAAGTATCTTTGGTTTTCATATCGAAACTGTAACAGACGGCAGTAGATTTTTATATTGTGTTCGTTTTTCAGATGCATCTATTAAGCTTCGATAGGATTGTTCCAGCTATTGTGGATTTCTTCCCAATAAATCCCTTCCTACCATGCCGTGGTGGACCTCTTTGGTAAATTATGAGTCTTATATGTTAAGAAGGAACTAAATTTATCTAAGGTGACGACAAGAATTGAGATGTATTGTTTTTATTAATAAATCTCGGAAACTTTTTCTTAGTGAGCTCGCTTTGCGCTCCTGGACGTTACCAGGTTTTTCTGGATTACTTTCTTTCTGTACGTAACGTTTTGTAAGATTCAATTACTTTCCTTTACATTATACGATGTATGTAATAATATTTAAGAGTGGTTCTAAATTTATTAACATTTGTATAATGTCTCTGGAATCTTTCGAAATCACCGCCGTCCAAGCTCTGCGGGCGCTGCAGGGATCGATCAGCTGTCCTCCGTTGAGTGGTAAGTGTACCTATGAGAAAACTGTCGGTTTGTGAAAATCTTGCCACCACCACTTAAATCAGTGCATTAAGTGGAATATGTACATTTAGGAGCGAGTATGTTTTTCTAAATTTTTTTAACCAAATAGTCTTCGTAAGGTCGGAGAGAAAAATTATGTATCCTCAATTTTAAATACCATAAATTTTTTAATTACTATTTTGGTTCGAGAAGAAATTCATATTTATTGTTTTAACGTAGAGATGGGCATCGCTGAAATTCTCGCCGCAGAAGCCCTATTACAGCTTCGGGGAAACGGAATTCAGGTTCCACCAAAGACTCGTAAGTACTTACTGAGATTATTATATCTTTAATTATATTTTATATATTCTATAGGATCCTATTGAATTCTAAAAAGAACGGTCGAAATCAGTTCGCTGCTAAACGGCTTAGTTTGGCATATACACAATTGCTGTCCCATCAATCCGATGCCTGAACTTAACAACTGTAATTCAAAATGATGGTATGCCAGCTACGTTTCAGGAAACGGAAGATCTGGGTTTGTCAGAGAGGCTTTCTTCAGTAACAGTGGATGAAAGCAGTTCATCGATGACGACGGAGGAAGAAGGCCCAACGACGAGTCGTAAACGGACTCGCAGTTGCACTTCAGTAAGTTTGATAATACTAGAATAACTAAAAATTCCCTTTTTCACATAAAAATAACTTAAACATTGTCTTGTTAACTAAATGGGAAACTATCTAAAATATTATTAAATCTCTTTACAACAGGAGTCATCAGACCAGAGCGTAAGTGACGAAAGTGAGTTTTTACATGCCACTACGAGCCACTGGAGAAGAATATGGTAAGTAATTTTTTAATTGTTATTAAATATTTTGAGATTTCCATTCTTGCTTTCTTCATTTTTATTACTATGTAGGTTAAGAAAATTGTTTATACTGTATGTTTGATTGTTACAATGGCAAATGTAATATTGTTAAAAAAAATTTTTTTTCGCTTAGTAAATCAATAATCTTTTCGATTCTTGATTTATGCTAGTGTAAGTATGCACTTTGAAATATATATTTTGAAATAATAATGTTATAGATGACAATCGGCGATGGAAACGCAAAAATCCCAGTGAAAATTTACACATCCATTAAGTGGAATTCGTACACGATGGCTACCAGGAAACTATTGACATCCGTATTTCCTCGACAGTAAGTACTTATTATCAATTCATAAAAGTTTTATAACGCAATTATATTTTCAAAGTGATATGTTTGAGTGTCTATTACTTTGTATTGCAGCATTCTCGCAACACATTCTCTTACTGGGATTTCCCAGTCACCAGAGTTCCCCAACAGACCGGCCAAAGAGAAACTAGACTCCAAGATTGTCAATGACATTATAAAAACTGTCGTGGACAAGTGTGGTGTAGCCGAAAATATTGTGAGGTAAATTTTGTGTTTCATTCATTACTCGATCAATCCCATGTTTAACTGTTAACTCCGCTCCCGATATATGTGTAGCATTATTTTTGAAGTTATTTGATGAATAAAAAGAGATACTTAGCTAGATCAATATGCAAAAAATTCCGTTTATCTTATTGAGTATTTATAACTAGAAGAAGCATAAAATATTACATATGTATTACGTTTCCAGAACGGCTATCACAAACAAATGCGCCGATGAGAGTAAAATGTTTCGTCAGGGGGAAAAAGCATAAAACATATCATGATGAAGAATAGGTATTTGGTAGGACAAGGGCTCGCCAACAGGCTTCTTGAAAAAGCAAAAACTCGACCGAAAGAAAAAATAAGTATCTTTGGTTTTCATATCGAAACTGTAACAGACGGCAGTAGATTTTTATATTGTGTTCGTTTTTCAGATGCATCTATTAAGCTTCGATAGGATTGTTCCAGCTATTGTGGATTTCTTCCCAATAAATCCCTTCCTACCATGCCGTGGTGGACCTCTTTGGTAAATTATGAGTCTTATATGTTAAGAAGGAACTAAATTTATCTAAGGTTACGACAAGAATTGAGATGTATTGTTTTTATTAATAAATCTCGGAAACTTTTTCTTAGTGAGCTCGCTTTGCGCTCCTGGACGTTACCAGGTTTTTCTGGATTACTTTCTTTCTGTACGTAACGTTTTGTAAGATTCAATTACTTTCCTTTACATTATACGATGTATGTAATAATATTTAAGAGTGGTTCTAAATTTATTAACATTTGTATAATGTCTCTGGAATCTTTCGAAATCACCGCCGTCCAAGCTCTGTTGGCGCTGCAGGGATCGATCAGCTGTCCTCCGTTGAGTGGTAAGTGTACCTATGAGAAAACTGTCGGTTTGTGAAAATCTTGCCACCACCACTTAAATCAGTGCATTAAGTGGAATATGTACATTTAGGAGCGAGTATGTTTTTCTAAATTTTTTTAACCAAATAGTCTTCGTAAGGTCGGAGAGAAAAATTATGTATCCTCAATTTTAAATACCATAAATTTTTTAATTACTATTTTGGTTCGAGAAGAAATTCATATTTATTGTTTTAACGTAGAGGTGGGCATCGCTGAAATTCTCGCCGCAGAAGCCCTATTACAGCTTCGGGGAAACGGAATTCAGGTTCCACCAAAGACTCGTAAGTACTTACTGAGATTATTATATCTTTATTTATATTTTATATATTCTATAGGATCCTATTGAATTCTAAAAAGAACGGTCGAAATCAGTTCGCTGCTAAACGGCTTAGTTTGGCATATACACAATTGCTGTCCCATCAATCCGATGCCTGAACTTAACAACTGTAATTCAAAATGGTGGTATGCCAGCTACGTTTCAGGAAACGGAAGATCTGGGTTTGTCAGAGAGGCTTTCTTCAGTAACAGTGGATGAAAGCAGTTCATCGATGACGACGGAGGAAGAAGGCCCAACGACGAGTCGTAAACGGACTCGCAGTTGCACTTCAGTAAGTTTGATAATACTAGAATAACTAAAAATTCCCTTTTTCACATAAAAATAACTTAAACATTGTCTTGTTAACTAAATGGGAAACTATCTAAAATATTATTAAATCTCTTTACAACAGGAGTCATCAGACCAGAGCGTAAGTGACGAAAGTGAGTTTTTACATGCCACTACGAGCCACTGGAGAAGAATATGGTAAGTAATTTTTTAATTGTTATTAAATATTTTGAGATTTCCATTCTTGCTTTCTTCATTTTTATTACTATGTAGGTTAAGAAAATTGTTTATACTGTATGTTTGATTGTTACAATGGCAAATGTAATATTGTTAAAAAAAATTTTTTTTCGCTTAGTAAATCAATAATCTTTTCGATTCTTGATTTATGCTAGTGTAAGTATGCACTTTGCAATATATATTTTGAAATAATAATGTTATAGATGACAATCGGCGATGGAAACGCAAAAATCCCAGTGAAAATTTACACATCCATTAAGTGGAATTCGTACACGATGGCTACCAGGAAACTATTGACATCCGTATTTCCTCGACAGTAAGTACTTATTATCAATTCATAAAAGTTTTATAACGCAATTATATTTTCAAAGTGATATGTTTGAGTGTCTATTACTTTGTATTGCAGCATTCTCGCAACACATTCTCTTACTGGGATTTCCCAGTCACCAGAGTTCCCCAACAGACCGGCCAAAGAGAAACTAGACTCCAAGATTGTCAATGACATTATAAAAACTGTCGTGGACAAGTGTGGTGTAGCCGAAAATATTGTGAGGTAAATTTTGTGTTTCATTCATTACTCGATCAATCCCATGTTTAACTGTTAAGTCCGCTCCCGATATATGTGTAGCATTATTTTTGAAGTTATTTGATGAATAAAAAGAGATTCTTAGCTAGATCAATATGCAAAAAATTCCGTTTATCTTATTGAGTATTTATAACTAGAAGAAGCATAAAATATTACATATGTATTACGTTTCCAGAACGGCTATCACAAACAAATGCGCCGATGAGAGTAAAATGTTTCGTCAGGGGGAAAAAGCATAAAACATATCATGATGAAGAATAGGTATTTGGTAGGACAAGGGCTCGCCAACAGGCTTCTTGAAAAAGCAAAAACTCGACCGAAAGAAAAAATAAGTATCTTTGGTTTTCATATCGAAACTGTAACAGACGGCAGTAGATTTTTATATTGTGTTCGTTTTTCAGATGCATCTATTAAGCTTCGATAGGATTGTTCCAGCTATTGTGGATTTCTTCCCAATAAATCCCTTCCTACCATGCCGTGGTGGACCTCTTTGGTAAATTATGAGTCTTATATGTTAAGAAGGAACTAAATTTATCTAAGGTGACGACAAGAATTGAGATGTATTGTTTTTATTAATAAATCTCGGAAACTTTTTCTTAGTGAGCTCGCTTTGCGCTCCTGGACGTTACCAGGTTTTTCTGGATTACTTTCTTTCTGTACGTAACGTTTTGTAAGATTCAATTACTTTCCTTTACATTATACGATGTATGTAATAATATTTAAGAGTGGTTCTAAATTTATTAACATTTGTATAATGTCTCTGGAATCTTTCGAAATCACCGCCGTCCAAGCTCTGCTGGCGCTGCAGGGATCGATCAGCTGTCCTCCGTTGAGTGGTAAGTGTACCTATGAGAAAACTGTCGGTTTGTGAAAATCTTGCCACCACCACTTAAATCAGTGCATTAAGTGGAATATGTACATTTAGGAGCGAGTATATTTTTCTAAATTTTTTTAACCAAATAGTCTTCGTAAGGTCGGAGAGAAAAATTATGTATCCTCAATTTTAAATACCATAAATTTTTTAATTACTATTTTGGTTCGAGAAGAAATTCATATTTATTGTTTTAACGTAGAGGTGGGCATCGCTGAAATTCTCGCCGCAGAAGCCCTATTACAGCTTCGGGGAAACGGAATTCAGGTTCCACCAAAGACTCGTAAGTACTTACTGAGATTATTATATCTTTATTTATATTTTATATATTCTATAGGATCCTATTGAATTCTAAAAAGAACGGTCGAAATCAGTTCGCTGCTAAACGGCTTAGTTTGGCATATACACAATTGCTGTCCCATCAATCCGATGCCTGAACTTAACAACTGTAATTCAAAATGGTGGTATGCCAGCTACGTTTCAGGAAACGGAAGATCTGGGTTTGTCAGAGAGGCTTTCTTCAGTAACAGTGGATGAAAGCAGTTCATCGATGACGACGGAGGAAGAAGGCCCAACGACGAGTCGTAAACGGACTCGCAGTTGCACTTCAGTAAGTTTGATAATACTAGAATAACTAAAAATTCCCTTTTTCACATAAAAATAACTTAAACATTGTCTTGTTAACTAAATGGGAAACTATCTAAAATATTATTAAATCTCTTTACAACAGGAGTCATCAGACCAGAGCGTAAGTGACGAAAGTGAGTTTTTACATGCCACTACGAGCCACTGGAGAAGAATATGGTAAGTAATTTTTTAATTGTTATTAAATATTTTGAGATTTCCATTCTTGCTTTCTTCATTTTTATTACTATGTAGGTTAAGAAAATTGTTTATACTGTATGTTTGATTGTTACAATGGCAAATGTAATATTGTTAAAAAAAATTTTTTTTCGCTTAGTAAATCAATAATCTTTTCGATTCTTGATTTATGCTAGTGTAAGTATGCACTTTGAAATATATATTTTGAAATAATAATGTTATAGATGACAATCGGCGATGGAAACGCAAAAATCCCAGTGAAAATTTACACATCCATTAAGTGGAATTCGTACACGATGGCTACCAGGAAACTATTGACATCCGTATTTCCTCGACAGTAAGTACTTATTATCAATTCATAAAAGTTTTATAACGCAATTATATTTTCAAAGTGATATGTTTGAGTGTCTATTACTTTGTATTGCAGCATTCTCGCAACACATTCTCTTACTGGGATTTCCCAGTCACCAGAGTTCCCCAACAGACCGGCCAAAGAGAAACTAGACTCCAAGATTGTCAATGACATTATAAAAACTGTCGTGGACAAGTGTGGTGTAGCCGAAAATATTGTGAGGTAAATTTTGTGTTTCATTCATTACTCGATCAATCCCATGTTTAACTGTTAAGTCCGCTCCCGATATATGTGTAGCATTATTTTTGAAGTTATTTGATGAATAAAAAGAGATACTTAGCTAGATCAATATGCAAAAAATTCCGTTTATCTTATTGAGTATTTATAACTAGAAGAAGCATAAAATATTACATATGTATTACGTTTCCAGAACGGCTATCACAAACATATGCGCCGATGAGAGTAAAATGTTTCGTCAGGGGGAAAAAGCATAAAACATATCATGATGAAGAATAGGTATTTGGTAGGACAAGGGCTCGCCAACAGGCTTCTTGAAAAAGCAAAAACTGGACCGAAAGAAAAAATAAGTATCTTTGGTTTTCATATCGAAACTGTAACAGACGGCAGTAGATTTTTATATTGTGTTCGTTTTTCAGATGCATCTATTAAGCTTCGATAGGATTGTTCCAGCTATTGTGGATTTCTTCCCAATAAATCCCTTCCTACCATGCCGTGGTGGACCTCTTTGGTAAATTATGAGTCTTATATGTTAAGAAGGAACTAAATTTATCTAAGGTGACGACAAGAATTGAGATGTATTGTTTTTATTAATAAATCTCGGAAACTTTTTCTTAGTGAGCTCGCTTTGCGCTCCTGGACGTTACCAGGTTTTTCTGGATTACTTTCTTTCTGTACGTAACGTTTTGTAAGATTCAATTACTTTCCTTTACATTATACGATGTATGTAATAATATTTAAGAGTGGTTCTAAATTTATTAACATTTGTATAATGTCTCTGGAATCTTTCGAAATCACCGCCGTCCAAGCTCTGCGGGCGCTGCAGGGATCGATCAGCTGTCCTCCGTTGAGTGGTAAGTGTACCTATGAGAAAACTGTCGGTTTGTGAAAATCTTGCCACCACCACTTAAATCAGTGCATTAAGTGGAATATGTACATTTAGGAGCGAGTATGTTTTTCTAAATTTTTTTAACCAAATAGTCTTCGTAAGGTCGGAGAGAAAAATTATGTATCCTCAATTTTAAATACCATAAATTTTTTAATTACTATTTTGGTTCGAGAAGAAATTCATATTTATTGTTTTAACGTAGAGATGGGCATCGCTGAAATTCTCGCCGCAGAAGCCCTATTACAGCTTCGGGGAAACGGAATTCAGGTTCCACCAAAGACTCGTAAGTACTTACTGAGATTATTATATCTTTAATTATATTTTATATATTCTATAGGATCCTATTGAATTCTAAAAAGAACGGTCGAAATCAGTTCGCTGCTAAACGGCTTAGTTTGGCATATACACAATTGCTGTCCCATCAATCCGATGCCTGAACTTAACAACTGTAATTCAAAATGATGGTATGCCAGCTACGTTTCAGGAAACGGAAGATCTGGGTTTGTCAGAGAGGCTTTCTTCAGTAACAGTGGATGAAAGCAGTTCATCGATGACGACGGAGGAAGAAGGCCCAACGACGAGTCGTAAACGGACTCGCAGTTGCACTTCAGTAAGTTTGATAATACTAGAATAACTAAAAATTCCCTTTTTCACATAAAAATAACTTAAACATTGTCTTGTTAACTAAATGGGAAACTATCTAAAATATTATTAAATCTCTTTACAACAGGAGTCATCAGACCAGAGCGTAAGTGACGAAAGTGAGTTTTTACATGCCACTACGAGCCACTGGAGAAGAATATGGTAAGTAATTTTTTAATTGTTATTAAATATTTTGAGATTTCCATTCTTGCTTTCTTCATTTTTATTACTATGTAGGTTAAGAAAATTGTTTATACTGTATGTTTGATTGTTACAATGGCAAATGTAATATTGTTAAAAAAAATTTTTTTTCGCTTAGTAAATCAATAATCTTTTCGATTCTTGATTTATGCTAGTGTAAGTATGCACTTTGAAATATATATTTTGAAATAATAATGTTATAGATGACAATCGGCGATGGAAACGCAAAAATCCCAGTGAAAATTTACACATCCATTAAGTGGAATTCGTACACGATGGCTACCAGGAAACTATTGACATCCGTATTTCCTCGACAGTAAGTACTTATTATCAATTCATAAAAGTTTTATAACGCAATTATATTTTCAAAGTGATATGTTTGAGTGTCTATTACTTTGTATTGCAGCATTCTCGCAACACATTCTCTTACTGGGATTTCCCAGTCACCAGAGTTCCCCAACAGACCGGCCAAAGAGAAACTAGACTCCAAGATTGTCAATGACATTATAAAAACTGTCGTGGACAAGTGTGGTGTAGCCGAAAATATTGTGAGGTAAATTTTGTGTTTCATTCATTACTCGATCAATCCCATGTTTAACTGTTAACTCCGCTCCCGATATATGTGTAGCATTATTTTTGAAGTTATTTGATGAATAAAAAGAGATACTTAGCTAGATCAATATGCAAAAAATTCCGTTTATCTTATTGAGTATTTATAACTAGAAGAAGCATAAAATATTACATATGTATTACGTTTCCAGAACGGCTATCACAAACAAATGCGCCGATGAGAGTAAAATGTTTCGTCAGGGGGAAAAAGCATAAAACATATCATGATGAAGAATAGGTATTTGGTAGGACAAGGGCTCGCCAACAGGCTTCTTGAAAAAGCAAAAACTCGACCGAAAGAAAAAATAAGTATCTTTGGTTTTCATATCGAAACTGTAACAGACGGCAGTAGATTTTTATATTGTGTTCGTTTTTCAGATGCATCTATTAAGCTTCGATAGGATTGTTCCAGCTATTGTGGATTTCTTCCCAATAAATCCCTTCCTACCATGCCGTGGTGGACCTCTTTGGTAAATTATGAGTCTTATATGTTAAGAAGGAACTAAATTTATCTAAGGTTACGACAAGAATTGAGATGTATTGTTTTTATTAATAAATCTCGGAAACTTTTTCTTAGTGAGCTCGCTTTGCGCTCCTGGACGTTACCAGGTTTTTCTGGATTACTTTCTTTCTGTACGTAACGTTTTGTAAGATTCAATTACTTTCCTTTACATTATACGATGTATGTAATAATATTTAAGAGTGGTTCTAAATTTATTAACATTTGTATAATGTCTCTGGAATCTTTCGAAATCACCGCCGTCCAAGCTCTGTTGGCGCTGCAGGGATCGATCAGCTGTCCTCCGTTGAGTGGTAAGTGTACCTATGAGAAAACTGTCGGTTTGTGAAAATCTTGCCACCACCACTTAAATCAGTGCATTAAGTGGAATATGTACATTTAGGAGCGAGTATGTTTTTCTAAATTTTTTTAACCAAATAGTCTTCGTAAGGTCGGAGAGAAAAATTATGTATCCTCAATTTTAAATACCATAAATTTTTTAATTACTATTTTGGTTCGAGAAGAAATTCATATTTATTGTTTTAACGTAGAGGTGGGCATCGCTGAAATTCTCGCCGCAGAAGCCCTATTACAGCTTCGGGGAAACGGAATTCAGGTTCCACCAAAGACTCGTAAGTACTTACTGAGATTATTATATCTTTATTTATATTTTATATATTCTATAGGATCCTATTGAATTCTAAAAAGAACGGTCGAAATCAGTTCGCTGCTAAACGGCTTAGTTTGGCATATACACAATTGCTGTCCCATCAATCCGATGCCTGAACTTAACAACTGTAATTCAAAATGGTGGTATGCCAGCTACGTTTCAGGAAACGGAAGATCTGGGTTTGTCAGAGAGGCTTTCTTCAGTAACAGTGGATGAAAGCAGTTCATCGATGACGACGGAGGAAGAAGGCCCAACGACGAGTCGTAAACGGACTCGCAGTTGCACTTCAGTAAGTTTGATAATACTAGAATAACTAAAAATTCCCTTTTTCACATAAAAATAACTTAAACATTGTCTTGTTAACTAAATGGGAAACTATCTAAAATATTATTAAATCTCTTTACAACAGGAGTCATCAGACCAGAGCGTAAGTGACGAAAGTGAGTTTTTACATGCCACTACGAGCCACTGGAGAAGAATATGGTAAGTAATTTTTTAATTGTTATTAAATATTTTGAGATTTCCATTCTTGCTTTCTTCATTTTTATTACTATGTAGGTTAAGAAAATTGTTTATACTGTATGTTTGATTGTTACAATGGCAAATGTAATATTGTTAAAAAAAATTTTTTTTCGCTTAGTAAATCAATAATCTTTTCGATTCTTGATTTATGCTAGTGTAAGTATGCACTTTGCAATATATATTTTGAAATAATAATGTTATAGATGACAATCGGCGATGGAAACGCAAAAATCCCAGTGAAAATTTACACATCCATTAAGTGGAATTCGTACACGATGGCTACCAGGAAACTATTGACATCCGTATTTCCTCGACAGTAAGTACTTATTATCAATTCATAAAAGTTTTATAACGCAATTATATTTTCAAAGTGATATGTTTGAGTGTCTATTACTTTGTATTGCAGCATTCTCGCAACACATTCTCTTACTGGGATTTCCCAGTCACCAGAGTTCCCCAACAGACCGGCCAAAGAGAAACTAGACTCCAAGATTGTCAATGACATTATAAAAACTGTCGTGGACAAGTGTGGTGTAGCCGAAAATATTGTGAGGTAAATTTTGTGTTTCATTCATTACTCGATCAATCCCATGTTTAACTGTTAAGTCCGCTCCCGATATATGTGTAGCATTATTTTTGAAGTTATTTGATGAATAAAAAGAGATTCTTAGCTAGATCAATATGCAAAAAATTCCGTTTATCTTATTGAGTATTTATAACTAGAAGAAGCATAAAATATTACATATGTATTACGTTTCCAGAACGGCTATCACAAACAAATGCGCCGATGAGAGTAAAATGTTTCGTCAGGGGGAAAAAGCATAAAACATATCATGATGAAGAATAGGTATTTGGTAGGACAAGGGCTCGCCAACAGGCTTCTTGAAAAAGCAAAAACTCGACCGAAAGAAAAAATAAGTATCTTTGGTTTTCATATCGAAACTGTAACAGACGGCAGTAGATTTTTATATTGTGTTCGTTTTTCAGATGCATCTATTAAGCTTCGATAGGATTGTTCCAGCTATTGTGGATTTCTTCCCAATAAATCCCTTCCTACCATGCCGTGGTGGACCTCTTTGGTAAATTATGAGTCTTATATGTTAAGAAGGAACTAAATTTATCTAAGGTGACGACAAGAATTGAGATGTATTGTTTTTATTAATAAATCTCGGAAACTTTTTCTTAGTGAGCTCGCTTTGCGCTCCTGGACGTTACCAGGTTTTTCTGGATTACTTTCTTTCTGTACGTAACGTTTTGTAAGATTCAATTACTTTCCTTTACATTATACGATGTATGTAATAATATTTAAGAGTGGTTCTAAATTTATTAACATTTGTATAATGTCTCTGGAATCTTTCGAAATCACCGCCGTCCAAGCTCTGCTGGCGCTGCAGGGATCGATCAGCTGTCCTCCGTTGAGTGGTAAGTGTACCTATGAGAAAACTGTCGGTTTGTGAAAATCTTGCCACCACCACTTAAATCAGTGCATTAAGTGGAATATGTACATTTAGGAGCGAGTATATTTTTCTAAATTTTTTTAACCAAATAGTCTTCGTAAGGTCGGAGAGAAAAATTATGTATCCTCAATTTTAAATACCATAAATTTTTTAATTACTATTTTGGTTCGAGAAGAAATTCATATTTATTGTTTTAACGTAGAGGTGGGCATCGCTGAAATTCTCGCCGCAGAAGCCCTATTACAGCTTCGGGGAAACGGAATTCAGGTTCCACCAAAGACTCGTAAGTACTTACTGAGATTATTATATCTTTATTTATATTTTATATATTCTATAGGATCCTATTGAATTCTAAAAAGAACGGTCGAAATCAGTTCGCTGCTAAACGGCTTAGTTTGGCATATACACAATTGCTGTCCCATCAATCCGATGCCTGAACTTAACAACTGTAATTCAAAATGGTGGTATGCCAGCTACGTTTCAGGAAACGGAAGATCTGGGTTTGTCAGAGAGGCTTTCTTCAGTAACAGTGGATGAAAGCAGTTCATCGATGACGACGGAGGAAGAAGGCCCAACGACGAGTCGTAAACGGACTCGCAGTTGCACTTCAGTAAGTTTGATAATACTAGAATAACTAAAAATTCCCTTTTTCACATAAAAATAACTTAAACATTGTCTTGTTAACTAAATGGGAAACTATCTAAAATATTATTAAATCTCTTTACAACAGGAGTCATCAGACCAGAGCGTAAGTGACGAAAGTGAGTTTTTACATGCCACTACGAGCCACTGGAGAAGAATATGGTAAGTAATTTTTTAATTGTTATTAAATATTTTGAGATTTCCATTCTTGCTTTCTTCATTTTTATTACTATGTAGGTTAAGAAAATTGTTTATACTGTATGTTTGATTGTTACAATGGCAAATGTAATATTGTTAAAAAATATTTTTTTTCGCTTAGTAAATCAATAATCTTTTCGATTCTTGATTTATGCTAGTGTAAGTATGCACTTTGAAATATATATTTTGAAATAATAATGTTATAGATGACAATCGGCGATGGAAACGCAAAAATCCCAGTGAAAATTTACACATCCATTAAGTGGAATTCGTACACGATGGCTACCAGGAAACTATTGACATCCGTATTTCCTCGACAGTAAGTACTTATTATCAATTCATAAAAGTTTTATAACGCAATTATATTTTCAAAGTGATATGTTTGAGTGTCTATTACTTTGTATTGCAGCATTCTCGCAACACATTCTCTTACTGGGATTTCCCAGTCACCAGAGTTCCCCAACAGACCGGCCAAAGAGAAACTAGACTCCAAGATTGTCAATGACATTATAAAAACTGTCGTGGACAAGTGTGGTGTAGCCGAAAATATTGTGAGGTAAATTTTGTGTTTCATTCATTACTCGATCAATCCCATGTTTAACTGTTAACTCCGCTCCCGATATATGTGTAGCATTATTTTTGAAGTTATTTGATGAATAAAAAGAGATACTTAGCTAGATCAATATGCAAAAAATTCCGTTTATCTTATTGAGTATTTATAACTAGAAGAAGCATAAAATATTACATATGTATTACGTTTCCAGAACGGCTATCACAAACAAATGCGTCGATGAGAGTAAAATGTTTCGTCAGGGAGAAAAAGCATAAAACATATCATGATGAAGAATAGGTATTTGGTAGGACAAGGGCTCGCCAACAGGCTTCTTGAAAAAGCAAAAACTCGACCGAAAGAAAAAATAAGTATATTTGGTTTTCATATCGAAACTGTAACAGACGGCAGTAGATTTTTATATTGTGTTCGTTTTTCAGATGCATCTATTAAGCTTCGATAGGATTGTTCCAGCTATTGTGGATTTCTTCCCAATAAATCCCTTCCTACCATGCCGTGGTGGACCTCTTTGGTAAATTATGAGTCTTATATGTTAAGAAGGAACTAAATTTATCTAAGGTGACGACAAGAATTGAGATGTATTGTTTTTATTAATAAATCTCGGAAACTTTTTCTTAGTGAGCTCCCTTTGCGCTCCTGGACGTTACCAGGTTTTTCTGGATTACTTTCTTTCTGTACGTAACGTTTTGTAAGATTCAATTACTTTCCTTTACATTATACGATGTATGTAATAACATTTAAGAGTGGTTCTAAATTTATTAACATTTGTATAATGTCTCTGGAATCTTTCGAAATCACCGCCGTCCAAGCTCTGTTGGCGCTGCAGGGATCGATCAGCTGTCCTCCGTCGAGTGGTAAGTGTACCTATGAGAAAACTGTCGGTTTGTGAAAATCTTGCCACCACCACTTAAATCAGTGCATTAAGTGGAATATGTACATTTAGGAGCGAGCATATTTTTCTAAATTTTTTTAACCAAATAGTCTTCGTAAGGTCGGAGAGAAAAATTATGTATCCTCAATTTTAAATACCATAAATTTTTTAATTACTATTTTGGTTCGAGAAGAAATTCATATTTATTGTTTTAACGTAGAGATGGGCATCGCTGAAATTCTCGCCGCAGAAGCCCTATTACAGCTTCGGGGAAACGGAATTCAGGTTCCACCAAAGACTCGTAAGTACTTACTGAGATTATTATATCTTTAATTATATTTTATATATTCTATAGGATCCTATTGAATTCTAAAAAGAACGGTCGAAATCAGTTCGCTGCTAAACGGCTTAGTTTGGCATATACACAATTGCTGTCCCATCAATCCGATGCCTGAACTTAACAACTGTAATTCAAAATGGTGGTATGCCAGCTACGTTTCAGGAAACGGAAGATCTGGGTTTGTCAGAGAGGCTTTCTTCAGTAACAGTGGATGAAAGCAGTTCATCGATGACGACGGAGGAAGAAGGCCCAACGACGAGTCGTAAACGGACTCGCAGTTGCACTTCAGTAAGTTTGATAATACTAGAATAACTAAAAATTCCCTTTTTCACATAAAAATAACTTAAACATTGTCTTGTTAACTAAATGGGAAACTATCTAAAATATTATTAAATCTCTTTACAACAGGAGTCATCAGACCAGAGCGTAAGTGACGAAAGTGAGTTTTTACATGCCACTACGAGCCACTGGAGAAGAATATGGTAAGTAATTTTTTAATTGTTATTAAATATTTTGAGATTTCCATTCTTGCTTTCTTCATTTTTATTACTATGTAGGTTAAGAAAATTGTTTATACTGTATGTTTGATTGTTACAATGGCAAATGTAATATTGTTAAAAAATATTTTTTTTCGCTTAGTAAATCAATAATCTTTTCGATTCTTGATTTATGCCAGTGTATGTATGGGTGATTATACAAAAGTTGGGTGACTCAACGTCATCAGCCAATATATACAAAGTCTCATTATATTTTATTAAGATTACAATATATTTTAAAACAATGAAATGTCCTTTATTTGTTCACCCAATTTCAGCTCTTTATTTTAAATACAACTTAATAATAACACACAATTTATGCTTAAAACGTCAGTCCTTTGGCATGTCACAATCCCAAAAACTACCAATCAAGTGCCTATCCATTAAACATTATCTTTGATTTAAGAAAACTTACTGATTTACTGTAATCTGTTATGTACATAGTTATATATACTACAATTTTCATAATGCAATGTTCTCCACTTTATTTAAAAAAATGAAAGAAACTTTGTGTTTGTTTTATTCGTCAGTCCGTTGTGTGTTGTTTAAATTTGGAAATTCGCGCCAAATATCACTGATTCAACGACTAATCCCTGTTTGAATTTTAATGTTGGTAATGAAGTTAGTTGCGGACCGCACAATTTTACGGCCGCCATAACTGTACCAGTGTTTGGGTTGTTTTTGTCATCTATACACGTGCTAAGTCAGTCAAAATTTCAGTCCTGTGGTGAGTCGCAATTTTCTTGTTAATCTGAGGTTTATTTTCATTTATACATTGTTAACTATGATTTGTTAAAATTTAGTTTGCCAATATTCGAAATTACCAAAAAATCCATTAGTTCTGATTATAACCTACAATTAAAGTCTTTTTCGTCAGTCCGTTGGTGTCAGTCCTCTGTCAGGTATTGGGCCAGAGGACTGACGTGTTTCCAGAGGACTGATGTTTTTTTTTTTGTTTTAGAGAACTTTGTCTTAATTGCAACTGTGTATAAGCATTAATATTTTTTTTAGTTTGAAACATCATGCGACACGCTAAAAGCAAATTGACTAGGGAAGAAATACTAAAAAAAAAGAGAGATGCCGAAAAGATTCGTTTGGCCAGAATTAAAAGCGACCCCATTAAATTAGCGGAATACCAAGAAAAACAAAAACTTCAATACTTAAAGAAACAAGAGAAAGGACAAAGAAAAAACGTTGAAGATATGACACCACGAGAGCAACGAATAACTAGAAAAAAAATGGAAAAATTATTCATCAAACAACAGGCAAAGGAAACAGCTCTTGAAACAAACCGCTAATAATTTCATACACCAGAATACTCCTCCTCCTTAATGAAGAAATCAGACCTGTTATGAACGAAGATCAAAGAGCAAAAGAAGCTAAAAAGAGAAGTGAAAGACAAAGAAAATCTAGAAACAGAGAAATTAAAAAGATGAAGGATATAGTTTCAAAGCTTAAAACTAAACTTAATACTCAGCGTCAAAAATATAAACGAGTCAAAAAACAGCTAAAAAAAGTTATAAAATCTGTTGAAAAAACACCAACGACCAGAATTGAAGAAATGAGTAAAGATTTAACTAAAAAGAAAGAATTAATGAAGAAAGCCCTTTTTGGGGAAGTTATTAAAACACAATTGGAAGAAAACTACATTAAACTAAAGACTCGTCACGAAAAACAAAAATTTAAACAAGTTATATCTGGAAATGTAGTAGACAAATACAAACTATGGAGAATAAAAAACAAAACAGTCACATATAAAAAAACTGGACATAACCTTACAAATACGAAACTTTATAAAAGTAAAAATAGAATGCAAGGATTGGTACAGAAGTTTTTCGAAGACGATTCTAACAGCCGTCAAGCTGCAGGTAAGAAAGAATTTGTGTCACGTAAACAAGCTAAAATACAGAAGAGATATTTACTTGATACCATAAAAACCTACATAAGAAATTTTTGAAAACCACTCCATGTGTAATCAGTTATTCCTTATTTGCCCAACTTCGACCATTTTGGGTGGTACCCCCTACATTGTCAAACCGTGAAACTTGTAGTTGCACGATCCATGAAAACATGGACCTTCAACTTGCTGCTCTAAAGAAGGTAAATATACTTTCAACCGTGAGTAATCACCAAAATATGTTGGAATTGCTTTGTTGTGATCGATATTCTGAGAGATGTCTAGAGAGAACATGTGATAACTGTTGCTCAAAAACGCTGTCTTACACGGAATTTAATAAATCAAAACTAATATCAATAAAACAGTGGGTGAGTAAGAAAGAGTCCATAACAGATCTGAAAACTAAGAAAGAACGATTTGTGATGAAATGTAAAATAGAAACACAGGAATTGTCCCCTACAAATGCCATTACAAAACTTGAAAATGATATCGTTAATTTTTTCCAGCATTCTTTTAGGATATTACACCAGTACAATGCCATTAAGCAATTGAAAAAGTCATTATCAGAAACCAGTGCTATTGTACATATGGATTTTTCCGAAATTTTTTGGACTAAATACAACCAAGAAATTCAATACTTCCATTTTGGCGGGTCGAGAACCCAAATTTCATTACATACTGTTGTCGTTTATCTAAAAAACTCCGTTGTTTCACACTGCACTATCTCAACTAATTTGTCTCATAACGCTGGTGCAATTTGGGCCCATCTAAAACCTGTGCTGGCATCACTGCCATCAAATATTGAAAACATTCACTTTCTAAGTGATGGTCCTGTAACGCAATACAGGAACAAAACTATGTTTTATGTATTATGCTGTAAACTGCAAGACATTCTCCCTTATATTATTAAATATACCTGGAACTTTCATGAAGCTGGATATGGGAAGGGGGCACCCGATGGTGTAGGGGCCACTTGTAAACGAACAGCAGACCAAGTGATTGCTACAGGAGGGGATATAACTAACCTGAATGAATTCGCTACTGTCATTCGTGAAAGATGCCCAGGTATAAAAATGGAGGTGATCGAAGAGTGTGAAATTGAGCAGATGAAAACCATCAATAATGATAAGTCGTCTGAAATGGTCGCTTTTAAGGGGACACTATTGGTGCATCAGGTGACTGGCACAGCTTATGTTCCCAACAATCTTACAATGAAGTCACTAAGTTGTTTTTGTGATACCGATGAATGTAATCATTACAAGCTAGGATCTATTAATTATCATAGGGAATTATGTGCTAAAAATAGTACACGTCTCAATTTTTCTACCATATTCTCAGACTCTGAAGATGATATACCACTATCTACATACGTTAAATACAATGACGATCGCTCTAAATTGGATAGCACTCGATCGGCACCTGGAACTAGCGGTTCGTACTATCAAAGTCATTATAGTCGTGGTGATTATGTTTTGGTCAAATATCTCACAAAGAAAACAGAATATCATTATGCAGCGGTCTGCTCTTCTGTTGACGATGAAGACGGTGAAGTAAGAGTAACTTTTCTCAAAATTTGTAACCAGAATGGCACTCTGTTTAAATTGGATGAACAAGATGTGTCAGATATTCCTGTGGATCAAATAATAAAAAAACTACCTGTACCAAACCTCATCACAAAAGGGAAGAGAGTTTTTTACCAATTTAAAGAAAATATTGATGTTTTCGAGAAATAATTTTTTATTTTGCACTATTTTTGTTTTTGTGAAGCAGAAGATCTCATTTTATTTTATATTAATTAATATAAAATATATAATAATTAATTATTACTATCTCTTAAGATGCTTTTCAGGCATAGCTTTTAATATTTACTTGATTTGTTAAAAAAATACGTAGTGTTAAGTCCTATAACATATAAAAACTTCAAAAGGCTTTTATGAAGACTGGAATAGTTGTCTTTCATAGTATTATATTGTTATTGTTCTTAATTTTATAAGTAATATTAATAAAAAATTGCAGTAGTAAATGTTAAGTGAATAACGTTACGTTAAATGTCAAAAATCTGTTTTGATAACTGAGATAGTATTTTCTCCCAGTATTACGTATTAATAATTATTTTTAATTGTTACCAAGTGATTTTAATACTTAAAAGACATGTGCCATTGTTTAATCCTAAGAAATTTATACTCATTTTTATTCAATTGAATTATAATTCTTACAAAATTGTGTATTTTATCAGTACTATGTTACCCTCGTCAGTCCCCTGGCAGTCAAATTCTGAAAATTTTAAATATCTCACAATCTACTGAAAAAAGTGACTGGCCCGCTTTGGAACAATATATTCATTAGATTAGCCATCATATACACCCGAATTTGTGGAAATGTGATTTAATAACTATTATAAACAAAATGTCCTCAAGAGTTACCCAACTTTTGTATAATCACCCGTATGCACTTTGAAATATATATTTTGAAATAATAATGTTATAGATGACAATCGGCGATGGAAACGCAAAAATCCCAGTGAAAATTTACACTTCCATTAAGTGGAATTCGTATACGATGGCTACCAGGAAACTATTGACAGCCGTATTTCCTCGACAGTAAGTACTTATTATCAATTCATAAAAGTTTTATAACGCAATTATATTTTCAAAGTGATATGTTTGAGTGTGTATTACTTTGTATTGCAGCATTCTCGCAACACATTCTCTTACTGGGAAATGGTCACCAGCGTTCCCCAACAGACCGGCCAAAGAGAAACTAGACTCCAAGCTTGTCAATGACATTATAAAAACTGTCGTGGACAAGTGTGGTGTAGCCGAAAATATTGTGAGGTAAATTTTGTGTTTCATTCATTACTCGATCAATCCCATGTTTAACTGTTAAGTCCGCTCCCGATATATGTGTAGCATTATTTTTGAAGTTATTTGATGAATAAAAAGAGATACTTAGCTAGATCAATATGCAAAAAATTCCGTTTATCTTATTGAGTATTTATAACTAGAAGAAGCATAAAATATTACATATGTATTACGTTTCCAGAACGGCTATCACAAACAAATGCGCCGATGAGAGTAAAATGTTTCGTCAGGGGGAAAAAGCATAAAACATATCATGATGAAGAATAGGTATTTGGTAGGACAAGGGCTCGCCAACAGGCTTCTTGAAAAAGCAAAAACTCGACCGAAAGAAAAAATAAGTATCTTTGGTTTTCATATCGAAACTGTAACAGACGGCAGTAGATTTTTATATTGTGTTCGTTTTTCAGATGCATCTATTAAGCTTCGATAGGATTGTTCCAGCTATTGTGGATTTCTTCCCAATAAATCCCTTCCTACCATGCCGTGGTGGACCTCTTTGGTAAATTATGAGTCTTATATGTTAAGAAGGAACTAAATTTATCTAAGATGACGACAAGAATTGAGATGTATTGTTTTTATTAATAAATCTCGGAAACTTTTTCTTAGTGAGCTCGCTTTGCGCTCCTGGACGTTACCAGGTTTTTCTGGATTACTTTCTTTCTGTACGTAACGTTTTGTAAGATTCAATTACTTTCCTTTACATTATACGATGTATGTAATAATATTTAAGAGCGGTTCTAAATTTATTAACATTTGTATAATGTCTCTGGAATCTTTCGAAATCACCGCCGTCCAAGCTCTGTTGGCGCTGCAGGGATCGATCAGCTGTCCTCCGTCGAGTGGTAAGTGTACCTATGAGAAAACTGTCGGTTTGTGAAAATCTTGCCACCAGCACTTAAATCAGTGCATTAAGTGGAATATGTACATTTAGGAGCGAGTATATTTTTCTAAAATTTTGTAACCAAATAGTCTTCAGAAGGTCGGAGAAAAAAATTATGTATCCTCAATTTTAAATACCATAACTTTTTTAATTACTATTTTGGTTCGAGAAGAAATTCATATTTATTGTTTTAACGTGGAGATGGGCATCGCTGACATTCTCGCCGCAGAAGCCCTATTACAGCTTCGGGGAAACGGAATTCAGGTTCCACCAAAGACTCGTAAGTACTTACTGAGATTATTATATCTTTAATTATATTTTATATATTCTATAGGATCCTATTGAATTCTAAAAAGAACGGTCGAAATCAGTTCGCTGCTAAACGGCTTAGTTTGGCATATACACAATTGCTGTCCCATCAATCCGATGCCTGAACTTAACAACTGTAATTCAAAATGGTGGTATGCCAGCTACGTTTCAGGAAACGGAAGATCTGGGTTTGTCAGAGAGGCTTTCTTCAGTAACAGTGGATGAAAGCAGTTCATCGATGACGACGGAGGAAGAAGGCCCAACGACGAGTCGTAAACGGACTCGCAGTTGCACTTCAGTAAGTTTGATAATACTAGAATAACTAAAAATTCCCTTTTTCACATAAAAATAACTTAAACATTGTCTTGTTAACTAAATGGGAAACTATCTAAAATATTATTAAATCTCTTTACAACAGGAGTCATCAGACCAGAGCGTAAGTGACGAAAGTGAGTTTTTACATGCCACTACGAGCCACTGGAGAAGAATATGGTAAGTAATTTTTTAATTGTTATTAAATATTTTGAGATTTCCATTCTTGCTTTCTTCATTTTTATTACTATGTAGGTTAAGAAAATTGTTTATACTGTATGTTTGATTGTTACAATGGCAAATGTAATATTGTTAAAAAATATTTTTTTTCGCTTAGTAAATCAATAATCTTTTCGATTCTTGATTTATGCTAGTGTAAGTATGCACTTTGAAATATATATTTTGAAATAATAATGTTATAGATGACAATCGGCGATGGAAACGCAAAAATCCCAGTGAAAATTTACACATCCATTAAGTGGAATTCGTATACGATGGCTACCAGGAAACTATTGACAGCCGTATTTCCTCGACAGTAAGTACTTATTATCAATTCATAAAAGTTTTATAACGCAATTATATTTTCAAAGTGATATGTTTGAGTGTGTATTACTTTGTATTACAGCATTCTCGCAACACATTCTCTTACTGGGAAATGGTCACCAGCGTTCCCCAACAGACCGGCCAAAGAGAAACTAGACTCCAAGCTTGTCAATGACATTATAAAAACTGTCGTGGACAAGTGTGGTGTAGCCGAAAATATTGTGAGGTAAATTTTGTGTTTCATTCATTACTCGATCAATCCCATGTTTAACTGTTAAGTCCGCTCCCGATATATGTGTAGCATTATTTTTGAAGTTATTTGATGAATAAAAAGAGATACTTAGCTAGATCAATATGCAAAAAATTCCGTTTATCTTATTGAGTATTTATAACTAGAAGAAGCATAAAATATTACATATGTATTACGTTTCCAGAACGGCTATCACAAACAAATGCGCCGATGAGAGTAAAATGTTTCGTCAGGGGGAAAAAGCATAAAACATATCATGATGAAGAATAGGTATTTGGTAGGACAAGGGCTCGCCAACAGGCTTCTTGAAAAAGCAAAAACTCGACCGAAAGAAAAAATAAGTATCTTTGGTTTTCATATCGAAACTGTAACAGACGGCAGTAGATTTTTATATTGTGTTCGTTTTTCAGATGCATCTATTAAGCTTCGATAGGATTGTTCCAGCTATTGTGGATTTCTTCCCAAGTGCAGAACGAGGGGGTAAATGGCAATTGGAAGAAAAAAAGAAAAATTGAGAAGGTCTTTGACTGTAGTTTTAAGAATACATTTTGTATTAAGACATTTATTGTCACAATTTTATTATTACAGCGTCGGTTGGGAACCTGTGGTCAAATATACAATTTAACAAATTCACTTTGTTTACTCAAAACCTGCACGGCGTATGCCGGTGCATCAAAATAACTCTTGTACTCCAAATATTTCCACTGCTACTACTTTAAATCTACTAAGTTAAATCTGCAAAGTATTTACTATATTTCTAATTTGTTATTTTCAAAATCTATGATTTTCATACAAATGCAGCAGATATTAAGGAATTATTCATTTTAATTAATACATTTTTATAATAATAATAATCGTTTATTTGCCAAGATAGTGGTACAGTGGTTAGATCGATCAATTACAAATATCCGCCATATATAAATAGACATGCAAATGTCATATACATTTTTACAATGTCTTATTAAGTACATAAAATAATGTCAAGGTTAAATTATTTACCATCACTGTCAAATCTGTGGTCCAAATATTCGCCAATGGTATGAAGGCACTTTGCCTTTAAAAATTTATTACCTTCCCCATTAAAGAATTACATGGCTGTGATCTACAACTTCTAGGAAGGTGATTAAACAGTTTTATAGCCATAGCGTAACAATTTTTTGTATACACCGTGTTGGATCCCGCGCTATATAAAGGCAAGTTCTTTGTATGTTTTGAACAATTTTGGATATTTTTTTACAGTTTATAACTGCTTCAAGAATATATAAACTTGGTACTGTTAAAATACCGAAAAAAATGTCTAACGCTTAAACGCCCATATAAGCCATAATATATATTTTTTTGAGTAATTAAAACTTTATTTACATCTACCGAATTTCCCCATAAAAGGATACCGTAGCGCAGAACTGAGGCAACATGGCCGTGATAAGCAATAATTGCTGCTTGCTTTGAAGCCACTTTGCGAGTTCAACTCAAAACAAACACAAATCGGTCAGTTACTTTTGGAAAATAAAATAAATCAACAAAACATAGATCATATAACCGATAAAACAGAGTTAGAAACTTTATATAGCAACATATATAAATATTATAACAGAAACCAGTAACGCCCGCATACCTAAAATAAAAAATAAATCCCTTCCTACTATGCCGTGGTGGACCAAAGAACTTGCAAACCTCAAACGGTTACTAAAAAGCGTAGGATTCGATGCGCTGCCGCGGTTCGAAGACAGAAAGTGATAAAAGAATATCTAGAGGCTAAGGATATATATGAGAAAGAAGCAAAAAAAGCACAAATTGGAAAGAGTATTGTGAAAAACAGGATAAAGCAGGAGTTTGGAAGGTGATTTATAAAATTATAAATAAAACCACTGAGAGACATGAAGACCTACCGTTAAATAATCAAGGTAAAATTCTATGTTCAAGGGAGTCGGCTTAGCTACTTGCGGAGGTATTTTACCCGCGCGATCAAGAAGACGATGATCAGGAACATAGGAAAACAAGACAGCTCGCCGAAACAGTAAATGAACAGGACCATGATGAAAATCATGATCCTCCATTTACTATTACTGAACTCTAAATGGTGATTGGTAGCTTTGACAGCAAAAAAACACCTGGATCAGATGGCCTCACTCTCGATATTTGTTCGCGAGCTATCCTGCGGGATTCGGGAGTGTTCCTATCAATGGCAAACAAATGTCTAGAACTTGGATGCTTCCCGAAACTATGGAAAGTCGCAACAGTAGTGAGTCTCAGGAAACCTGGTAGGGATACACGAGTCCAAAGTCCTATATACCAATAGGTCTCCTGCCCGTGATGGCTAAAATCCTGGAAAATTGATTAAGATGGCATGTGATACCTAAACTTAGCCACCGTCAATACGGTTTTATGCCACAAAAGAGCACAGAAGACTCCCTCTACGACCTTATTGGCTATACACGAGACAAAATTACTAGGAAAAAACTGATAACGATAGTTTCCTTGGACATAGAGGGCGCCTTTGACAGTGCCTGGTGGCCAATGATACGGGTCCGTCCAGCTGGCTAAACTTAGGGTTCCGATTAACTTAAGAAAGCTAATAGATAGCAACTTAAAAGAACGAAAGGTTTTGCTAAAATATGCTGGCGAAGAGGTAAAAAGAGATACAATGAAAGGATGCATCCAGAGATCCATAGGTGGCCCGGCCCTATACTCTGGAACCTTCTTTTGGATCCATTGCTGTAAGATATGGAAAAAAGGGGTACTACAGTCAAGCCTTTGTAGACGACGTGATCATGGTGATTGTCGGAGAATCAGCATTTGAAATAGAACGACATCCAAATGCTGCTCTTGCCTATGTAATAGATTGGGGTAATAAAAATAGACTCAGATTTGCTCCACAAAAACCCAAGCTATTGTTATAACCTAACAAATAAAATTTGAAAAACCACGTTTGAATATGGGCGGAGTATCCGTAAACCTATCTGATGAAATAAAAATACTTGGGTTGACTCTCGATGCCAAATTGACCTTTAATAAACATGTCTCCAATATATGCAGGAAAGCAACAAATATTTACAATCAATTAGCAAGGGCGGCAAGAATTGGCTGGGGTTTGCATTGAGATGTAATTCATATTATTTATCGAGCCCATAATCCTATATGCAGCAGCAGTCTGGGCACCAGCCACTAAAAAGCTAGGAATTAGGAAGCAATTAAATTCAGTACAACGAGGCTTCGCACTGAAGCTCTGCTGAGCTTATCGAACCGTATCACTGAACGCCAGCTTGATCCTCGCCGGACTATTTCCCCTAGACCTGAGAATCCAGGAGACAGCTGTGCTTTACGAAGCAAAGAGAGGATTATTTCAGTTTGAATTGGAAGGTTATCTAGAGCAAAGAGTATCGTGGATGCGTAATCCTCATCCCTCCAAAGAACCTGGTAGCGGAAGTGCCTCAAGAGAAGGCTCGCAAAAGAAAAAGAGCACCAGAGATGTGGAAACGGGCCAAGTCAAAGGTTGAAAGGTAACGTTTATTTTCCTACAGTGGCAGTGTTTGTGTAGTCAGCATGTAAATTAGGATGGTTTTTTGAGATGTTTTCTTCATATTGCATTTTTTAAGGTCACTGCACGGTTTGTGGTTGCGCCCGTGTCAAGTTAGGATTGCGTTTTTTGTTTTCAAGGTTCCTTACCCACAGGTAAAAACGGGACCCTACTAAGACTCCGCTGGCCGTCCGTCCGTCCGTTCGTCTATCAGGCTGTATCTCATGAACCGTAATAGTTAGACAGTTGAAATTTTTACAACAACTACTAAAGAAACAATAAATTAAATATTTAAGGGGGCTCCCATACGTAACGTGATTTATTTTGCTCGGTTTTTAATAATTCTTAATTTGTAGGTACTCTGCAAAAATGCCACCGGGCTTGCCATGCTGTAATCATGATGCTGATAATAAACAGTTTAAGTGCTGCAAACTAACGATGCTTGATATTCAAAAATTCCACCAAGAATTTTATAATACAAAAAATAAAAAGGACCAAGATGCCTTTATATTGAAGCATTGCACGGTGGTAAAGGCAAAAAGACGCCGACCGAGAGTCGGTCAGCGCCAGGCGACGCAAAATACAACAAAATTATTTGTCCGAAAAAGAAAATCCTTGAAATTATTAAGAGTCTGCCAAAAAAGTTTTATTCAGATTTTGGGAATAACCCAACATAGAGTGAGAAAAGTATCCCGAACATTTGCCAGCACAGGATCCATAATTCAAGAAAAAACAGGAGGTGATCACACATCTGCTAAAAATGCTGATAGATTGAGAGCCGTCAAAAGATTTATCGAATCCTTCAAGTGCCTAGAGTCACATTATTGCAGATCGACCGTTTCGCGAAAATATCTGCCATCAACTTTAAACATAAAGTAGATGTGGAGAATGTACAATGAACAGAGCAACGAAAATCTTAAAGTGCGCGAATGCTACTTTCGATCAATTTTTAACAAATATTTCAATCTGGGATTTGGGACCCCTCGTACAGACACTTGCTCTAAGTACAATGACCTACTTGGACGCATAAATAGATCTACAGATGTTGTTGAAAAAACTAATTTAATGACGGAGAAAAGAGTACACATGCTAAAGGCATTCTATCGACTGCTTAAGGAAAAAAGGGACGATTTGATTGTGTGTTCCTTCGACTGCCAAAAGAATCAAGTCCTTCCTAAAATATCAGATCAGGCGGCGTATTACAGTCGCCAACTGTATATTTACAATTTTGGGGTCGTAAATCAGTGCCAGAAAATACCTTGAACAGAAACAATGTGAAGTTGTATATCTGAACTGAAGATGAACTCCGTGAAGGCGCAAACGAAGTAGCATCGGCCGTCTATAACACGCTTCAAAATACAGTGTTTAATGAAAATGTCAAAACCGTTCGACTGGTGCCGGATGGATGCGGAGCCCAGAACAAAAACAGTATTATGATAGGCATGTGCGCAAAATGGTTAACTCAGGCACCGCACCATATTAAAACAGTCGACCTAGTTTTTCCCATTCCCGGCCATTCATTCATTCCACCTGATCGAGTTTTCGGTCTTATTGAGAAAGAGATAAAACATATGGAGACTATTATGAAACCTGAGGAATACATAGAAATATTTATAAATATGGGACTGTCGAATTATTAAGCAGAGTACATGATTGGAAAACTGCTCTTGGAAATGTGATTCGTCCACCGGGAAACTGGCACTTCCAATTCAATCAATGTAAACGATTTTACTTAAAACGAAACAGAAGCAACGATGTTTACGTAAGGGGTGAACCAAACTACAATACTGATGTTGGAAGTTATAAGTCAGTTTTGAAAAAAGCAAAAACATTCATTCGCCTGAACCCAGAACCGATAGAAAAACACAAAGTTGTGGTAAAAAAATTAAAATAAAAGATGTTGACGTGATAGTACCTTCCTGTACATAAAAACAAACACTGCTCTGCCCATTCTAATGCAATAATGCCCTGCTACAAATTTCTTACAGTGGCACTTTTGATTTTACACCCCTCATATGTATCTTGAATGTTATGTTTGACTGTTGGCCTTTTCCTTTGTGTTTTATCAAACACCCCCCCCCCCCCTTAAGCAAAAGTAAGCAAGGGCTCTCAAAAATAATGGTACATAAGCATATGTGCAAAAAGTTTATTTCTGTTGACGTAATAAAACCAAAGACACCCCTAGGCCCTCCTGTAGATCGTGATACTTGAACGGCCCCTAGGTGACAATGACCTTTTTATTCGTTTCTTATACTTTTAGGACCCCTTAAATACTAGCTTATCAGGCATATATTTTGGTCAAGTATTTTTTCTTCCCCTATTTGCAAAACAATCTCGATAAGGCTTGTTATAAGATATTCTATCACATACGACTAACTTAATACACTTATTGAAGTACTCGGGTGGTGTTATTAATTATCACAACTTAAAACTTCTCTTCTACACTAAGCAGTCAACGGAGAAAAGCTCCGGAAGAAAAGACCTCCGAGACACCGAAAGCTCCAACAACAGGGAGTGAAAGGCGGTGGCACCAGAAAATGCTACAAATTTTAATAAATTTAGGTACACTCGAAAGTATATATAAAATATCAAAAAGGCAAACTAAGTAAGGGGATTTATCTTAGTCAAATATGGTCTCCATAGTTTGTCCTGATTTTGTTTTTACCTGATAGACTAGAACAAGATGCAAGACATAATGAAGCCCTTATTTTTAATACTTTGAAAATACTTAATCCCCTGCCTCAATAACCTTATTTTTAATTAGGTTTTGTTCATTATTCAATACCATGTAGATGGTTTCATGACTCCAGACATTCTGTCAAATAGGATTTATATTACTTTAACCATTGAGTATTTTCTAGTAGAAATCTGGAATTAGGTATCAGAAAAAAAATTACATAGGGTCAGAAAGTCAACAGATTACATTTAAGACAGCGAAGCCAAACCAAAACATTGGTAAAAAAATGGAAATTGTTATGTTAATGAGAATAGTTACTAACTAAGGATAACTTATTAAACTTGTAAATAGTTTCAAAGCTGTAGAATACAATGGATAGAGGATCAATAAAATATATTTACTTTATTTTTCGGTTGTGCCTATTGCGTTGTTGGGTTTTAGTTAGCACATGCCCTTGTTTTGCGAATACTCTGCAATAAAAAGAAATACAAATCATCACTATTATAGCAAAGTAGTTTGAAAATTATGACCTAGATAGCTGTCCCAGCTTGATATTCAACATTAATTAATATGTTGTTAGTCTCCAGTTCTATTTTTATTCTTAACTTTGACTTCAATGTTTGAATTAATAACTAACAATTTTTATTAGACAAAATACAATTAATCAATATTTACAATTTTCTTAACCTACAAAGTGATGATTAAAAATAAAATCAATACAAATTCAAAAACTTAAATCTTTAATAAGTGACTGTGCACTTGAATCCTACGGCCCAAGAGTCTCTACTCCAAAGGGAACAAGATCAAAGTTGAATAAAAGTCTTGTTTGTGGCGTTGATTATTTTTGTATTACATGTGCAAATCGCAATGCATATAAGTACTTACTAGTAGGATATATGGCAGTTTTCTTGTTGCCATTGTATATGAATCCCACTTTATGCCAAGATTTCCTTTGGGATAATCACATTTTCATCGACTATTTGTATCTATAACATTATTTTTAAATATTATATAATTATAAGTGAAATCCTTTCCAGATCGATTTTACTTATCTTAAATTTAACACAAAAATATAGAAATAAATGCATTTCTCAGAAATAGAAATCGAAAATCATTTCAAATCACATCATTAGTTGGTAAATTTATTCGTAGTATCTCGTCACCAGCCTGAATTATTATAATTCGAAAAGATGAGGTAACTTACGAACAATAATTGTGATAGCACTTGCAAACTTACAATATGTGTTTTGTGTGTGTTATTGCAATACTTAATAAACTCGCTAAACTTACGTGGAGTATCGTCCATTTTTGAATGTATCTATAAATGTCGTGTTGGTGCAGTTGTCGTAATTTCCCTAAAAAAATCTTTTAAACTACCCTCAGTGTTCATTTAATTGAAATTGTAACAATGCCAATTGCCAAACTCGAATTATACGTTTATTTTATACTCTTGTATGATTTGATAAAGATACTTAACACTTGAGCGGATACAAAGCTTTTCGACAAGCCAGTAGATACTATAGTCTATATTCGTGAAGCATTAGCATAGTAACTCTAAAAAAAGTAAGGGAAGATAATATTTAATAACGTAAGTGTACTTAGCATTTTAATATAAATACTGATAAATAGAATTTGACTTTTTTAGTATGGTGCACGTAGCGCTATCTAGCGTCGACAGACAATGCAACTTTGAAATACATTTTAAAAAAGCAATTGCGGTGAAAAAAACTATTATAATAAATTTCGTTAAATTATAGGTTTTTATCTATAAATAAAAATAAAATAATATTATTGTATTTTAGTATATACTATATACGCTTTCATGTTTATAGGGTTTAAAGTGACATCTCTTAGCGATATTCGGGAGCCGTTGGTTATTTGAAATGTTAGTTTTACAGCTTACAAAGTTGAAGCTAAAACAAATATTAAGAAGATCAAGAAAAAGTTAATTCATTTTATTATATATTTTGATTACCTATTGATATTTATCTCTTAATATAATTATTTGATGATATGGTGATAGTACACTTGTATAGAAATGTAATGGACATATAAATAAAAGAATAACAACTGGAATAAACAAAGCAAATCTTTCGTTAATAAACATATTTTATTAACCTATTTATCTCTTTTTATTTCAAATTAATATTTTACTGTACCGGTTACAATGGTGTTTGGCTTAAAAGACTAACTTATAATCTAGTATATTGGAAATAATTCCAAATTTAAATCCACCCTTTTCAAAATAATTCTAAATTCGAAAAATACACCAGAGCACTAAAAGCACTAATAGACATAATTCGAAATTCAAACCGCTTCTCCAAATCACTACTGGGGGCCTACCATGAACTTTCTTAAAATAATCCAGTTGTGATGCAGTTTAGTTTAGGTACCTAAAGTCAATATCATTTTTACGAACGTATTTGCATCGCAAGGTCGAATGAAAGAACGATAATTTTGTTTGCAGTTTCTATGTAAGTTTTGAAACTTAACTGTCAAACTTGCTTCGACAGATGTTTCTAAAAAAATAAATAAAATATAAAATTATTTTAAATAATTTATCGATAACAATAAATTATTATGTCTTTATCTATATTTATTTTATTTAAAACTATCCTCTCGATATATTTATTACGTTAATGTTTCTGGTGCTTTTGACAGTTGACACTCATTATTTTTAAACGTTTTTAAATAGACTTTGATAGAAGCATTCAATATCTTGGTGTTTACAAAATTTCTGTTTTATAAATATAGTTTTACAAATTGTTTTACTTATAAATATGATGGTGGTAAGTATTGTTTAAATTTGGTTTCCAAAAATAAATACTTGATATCCCTATCCTTATGATATTACAAGCTATATCCTGCAAATGATATTACAAGTCATCTTATAACTGGAAAATCATAAGTACTATAATAAACGATAATACAAATTAATTCCTTCAAATATAACATATAAACTTAGTTGATACGTTAACTAATTCATATAATATAAATAATTATATTTTCTTTACAGCTTAACCTGACAAACTCACTAAATTGAGAGACAATATGAATATATGTCTATATCCAATTGAACATTGCTTGAAGACATCTTATTATTTACCTATTATAAATTTGAAAAATACCTGTTTATTTAAACAACAAAAAGTAGAGTAGAATTCATGAACACAACGAGGAAAATTTAATTATAATAAATACTCGTAATAGCTTTCTTATTTATTGTAAAACTAGAAACAAGCAGTGGCTATTTTTCCAGTATTTACCTATAACACAGAATCCTTATGAAGGTGTGTAAATAATTGATATTTTATACAAAGAATAATCGTTGAATAAATTGCAAGAGAATTTGGTAAAATACATGAGACCAATGCGGGAGATGGTTTTGTTAAACCTGCCTAATTAATTAAATAAATTTTATTGAACATAGTTTGTGCAATTATTTGTAGTTACACTGAATCTTCAAAGAATCAAAGTCCTTGATCTATAGCCAATTCTAAACTCGGCATCTACTAAGTCAATAAAGGGGAATTGCCGTCTTTTTCCTCATCTCTGTCGACATTTTAATAATTTATTTATAATTACACTTCAACTTCACTAACTAAACACAAAATATCCGAAAAATACAAATTATATTTTTTCCTAAATAAGACAGTTGTAGAATTTAATATTTTCTATTATTTGGACACGTTCGACACAAAAAAAGTTTAACAAAACGTAACTTTATTTGAATCGCTTATTCTGTCATAGTTGGAAAGCGCAAACTGTCAAATTTGGGTTCAGCCAATCCGTCATGGTCGAATCTTCATACAAATTGAACGAACGAAATCTGATTACCGCTAAGGTCACGTGGAAACCAAATTTGTCACGTTTTTTCGATGCTATGGTACGAATTAGCGATGCATCTCAGTTGCAGGTTGTCAATAGGCTCGCAATAAGAGCTCATGGTAGGCTTGGTCCCCAGGTCTCGTTTTATAACATGTACGCGACAGAGTTCTAGCGGAAATCTTCATTTCTCGCGATAACATTTTTTGCTTCCTAATGGGGTTTTGACGAATTCTGGCTTTTACAACATTAACAGCCTTTGTAGTTCTAACACCACGCGGCAGCTCAGATATTTTCTGCCCTTCGACAGAAGAAGTGTTTTTGTACATGTTGATAGTACGATATACGAACATACGACTGATACCAAACTTTTGAAGTGTCTGGAATATGACCGACGGCTCCATGAACACGAAATATTATGTGAAATGGCGTATAATTGAAAGAATTTTCATATTCAAAATTAAAAAGTTAAAAAAAAGAAAAGTTTTTATGTAACAGTATTTATGGCCGGCCAGACTAATTATATTCGTGATATAACTGTCCAATTCAGGTTCCTATATTTTATAAATAATGTTGATATATAACATTAAGGTTTTGGATTAAATTATTCTTCTGGATGAAATATAAAACATTATGTAAATGTTTAGTTTAGGTACATGTTAAGCTTTTTCGTTTAATCATTCATAACTATAACGTCTTACAAACTAATTAAATATAGTTGTCTGTAAAAGTAGATGTTATTTATAGGCTTTATGTGAACCTGGGTTTGAATAAATTTTTATTATACTTAATTAGTTTTTTTGAGTTACTGAAATAGTGTGTTAAAAGTTGTTCTATAATATTGTTATTTTATTAAGCTATTAAATTACGAGCCTTAGATATATTTTTAATTTCTACTGTGTATTTCATGCGGTAACTCCATAAATTCATAGTATGACAGGTAAGTTAAAAGTTAAGGACATAAAACAATGAAATCGTTTGAATAAATACATAGTAGATTTATTTTATCATTACATACACTATACGATACATAAACTAATTATGGAAGACTCAATAGAGTACAGACTTTCTTGACAGTTCTTCTTGCCCGCTGTACGCCCTTGACTTGCGAACTGGTAGTAAATGCAAAGTTAGAATTAATTTAACTTCTTTTCTGAGGTTCATAATTATACTTCGTTACCTAAACCTATGAAGTTATTTTGAGTTTGATTAATCTTAATTACAGGAATACAATTTTTCATTTTAAAAAACATAGTTGTCCAAACTTTAATATCTTTTCTTAACATTGATTCTGATTGATTCGAAGAAATTCGATACATTTTAAAATGTTACTATAAAAAGGTTAAAAATGAACGTAAGCCACGAAAAGAATTTGCGATGTTTATGGACCAAATGCCTTTGAGAGTAGCATAAATTTGGTTTAAGCGTTTTAGATCCAGAAATTTGTCTTAACACAAATACAAGAGTATAGAGTCTACATTTTCACAAAATTTTGATACCTGTTGGTAGTTACTAGTGTTACTAGTGTTAGGAAATGTTTGAATTTTTTACGTTACTTTTTTGTAGCGAAAAGTCACATCATAAAATGTAGAGCATGAATAGTATCACTATAAATAGTCTGTCCAGAATAATTTGGTAACACAATAACTTTAATATAGTTCGATAGTTCCTGGTAATGATTTAGAAATCCTCCGCAGCTTCGGCTTTTTGTGTCGCCTTCGACCAGCCTTGGCCGCTACGGCTTGCATAATGCCTGTTCTTTGTTACAGCGGGTGGAAGCTGCTCTTCCTCCGCGCCGGTTTTAAAATAACTCCTAACAGGGTAAAACAGACTATAAATATAAAACATTCTATAATTAATATTTATTTTATAATGATAATTATTTTATTAATCGATTTTTCTTGCTAGAAAACAACTGATTAATTAAAAAAACTATTTTTTTATGCAGATTGTCATATCTCTAATAACCAATAGAAAAGTAGAAAACGTACGGTTTGTTTACGAATTTTAAGACATTTCACAAAAATTTACATAATTTTTTTATCACTAAAAATCAGTCAAGGTCCCCCGAGACACCTACATCATCATTCAAATTCGGGCGACGTGATTCTGAATCCAACCCCATTTATCACTCTAGTAATTCATTATTGGACGTTCACAAAATTTTAATATAACTAGTATAGTATATTCACTACAAAGTTACGAAAATATATTTTGTTAGAAATGGAATATCAAAATCTGAATATAGTCTATCTCATCTATCAAGTAAAATATTAATATCTTTATGGTCTGTGGAAAATTTAAATACTCTATTCTTAATGTCAGAATTCATATTTCATAGCAGTTAAAATATAAATTTATTTATTTCCATATCCTACTAAAAAGTTTAACCGGTTATTGTTTTAAAGTGATACATTGAATATTATTGAACATTAATGCATTTCGCGTTTAATATCGGCTGTGAAGATAATGAATAATTAGTGTTATATCTATACATACGTATAAACTATAACTAATCCGTATTAATAATTCAAAGCGATTTATAAAAATGATAAAAAATTTATTGTAAGCTAAAGTGAAATTAAAATGGACAATTCTAATAACATCCCTGCATTACTAAATAAATTATGCGAAGAATTGACACTTAAACAAGATGCCATCAAGCCAGGTATACTTCCTTTTTTGAAAATGATGTAAATGTCAATAAATGTAGATGTTTTGATCAATTACTTAATACCAAATAAATTTATTTTAGTGCTTTTGTAAATGAGTGGAATACAAAGTTTTCTTAAAGGCATATTTTCTAATATCAAAATAGGTTGAGTAGTACTTTTAATATATCTGTATGTGTGTTATTAAGAAATTTATAAATTTCCTCTTATTTTAAGCTGAAGCATATGAGTTGGCACTCTCTTATATGACTTCAATAAATGAGCAGCATTCCATACCCGATGAGAAGATTCTTTGTCAAAAAATACATTCCCGTTTGAGCACTGTCTCTGGTAGAGATGCTGACAAGTTTAATGAGTTATTTGCAAAACTAAAAAATACTGTAAGTACCTGTTAAAATTATATAAATTAAATGGGCATCACCTACTCAAGGATGAACGAGGCACCACATATCTTCATACTAACACCTGTGAATTTATTGGTATTTAAAACTTATTTAATAATTTTGTTTGACTAAAATATCTTAAATGATTTATAGTGAATATTTTCTGTATTGATTACTATTTTTTTCAGTTTGTTTTGAAACAGCCAGTGTCTGTTCTTTCCCTTTTATTGGCTCTCTCTGAAGCACCCCAGACTACAAACTCAACACAACAACTGTTTCCTGTGCCAAATTTGAGTGTTATTGTAAGCATTTTTCATATTTATTTTTATATTCACAATAGTCCTTAGTCAGATTTTTTTAATTTAATTGAGGAATGAGGGATTTTATTTAAGGGTGGACCTTTAATTATAATTATTTTTATTTGCTACATGGCTAGATAGACATATAAAGTCGATAATCTTGCTGATTTCTACAGTGCTGGATGTGGTTAAAAAAATAATATTAATCAAATTTAAAAGAGCTTGCATAATAAGCTTTTGTGTTTTATTTATGTTGAAGATTTCCAGATATAAATATTTTATAGCATATTTCCACCAAAATTGACATGTGTTTACATGTTCCTACTCTTCAAAATATTTTAAATTTCATAATTAAATATGAATGTTTTAGAACTCTGCTGCGGCATTTACTGGAGCTAGCTCTAGCAAGAGCACTGTTGGATCAGCCAGTTGGGGAGTTAACACACCTAAACAACAAAATTCCAATCCAAGTATTTCTACAAATAACAGCAATTTAGTGATAGCCACACAATCATGCAGTGAGTTTATATTTTACATTTACTCTCATCCCTGTGTTCGAGGTTCGATCCCTGGCTGACATGGTATATGGACTCAGTTTCCGCACTTAGACTCTCAGTAGGTCCCTTGTATCCTGGCTGGACATATTGTCTATATGATTTAAGGTAAACATCTTGAGGAAACTAACCTTCTGGGTGTGTTGGGGCACAGAAGACTGATTACATAAGATACATGGCTATTAGGAAAAACAATTGTTCACGAAACTGATATAGAAATCTAAGCCCAGGTATTTTATTACATACTAAACACCTGGGACTTTATTTTGTTTTATAATTAAATAACTGGTTTTTTAACAGATCATGCAAATGAACCCGCATGTGTAAGAGATGCCGTGTTAGCAGCTACGGGAGTCAAAGCTAGGTCATCCTGCAATTGGTCAAGACCGGTGCAAGTACTGTATTCAAGAATAGCGCATCTGGGTTTTTTGCATGATAAACTTAAGGATTTTATTGATCCCGCATCAGTTTTTACACCGCAAGGTACTATTTTTATTAAAATATTTATTAATTTCTCTAAAAAAAGTTGTTAATAGAAGCATTTTTGGCATTAATATGTATGGACAAGATTTTTAGCTATTATCAAGTGATATAAGTATTTTGTAGTTCTGAGTTTATTTATACAGGGTGTCCCAAAAGTCGACGTCAAGTCGAAATTTTCTCATAGGTAATGCCACACCAGTTATTAGAAAAATAAAAAAATAAAATTAAGTCATGTATTTTTGAAGTTTTTACATTCCTGTTGTTTTTTTTTTTTTTTAATAGATAAACCGTCTACTCCCCTGCCATATTGTCCAGGGACTTTTTATACCACATTTTTTCCAAAAATAAAAACAATATACATTTAATTAATTCTACTAGCTCGCGAATGGCAGGCGTCGCGAAATACGCCCCGGCTGCATCGGTAATATTTTTATTTACAATATTCATGAGCGAGCCGGGGCGCAATTCCTCGCGAGACCCGCTCTTTCGGTTTTGTTTGCCTCCTTTAAATATTTAATAATTATTTCGCAGAACCGTTCCAGGCACGGTCTGTGCTTTATTAACATGTCCTGTAGGCCGCCACGGTCTACAGTCATCTGCATTTGTTGCTCCAGGTCGTGCCTGGACGATGCGAATATAGGGCAGTGTAAAAGCACATGTTCCACTGTTTGGAACATGTGCTGTACATGATTTTGTAAGAAATCTAAATAAATTTCAGCATTTAAAACTTCTGGTAACTCAAAAGGCCCTATGACTTTTCCGTTCAAAATTCCAGTCCACATTAAGAACGCTTTGGGTACACTAGAATCGTTTTTTGTAATTCCAGAGAAATTTTTAAAAACAGACTTGTTTAACAAAAAAATTCTTTATGGCAGATCTAAAGAATAATGAAGTAAGTGTTATACCACTGTAGAATCCTTATTAAATGCGCTAACTTTTAAAGCTACTTGCCAAACTGGAGTAATACATTTTTTTTTCAGAACGATCAGTTGAAGAAGTGCGAAAATTAATTTTGAAAACTTGGTACGGTATAAAATGACATTTTCCTAAAAGTTGGAGTGATCAGCACAGAGTTTAGGATCATAGGTTACATAAAACACTATTCGGGATGACGTAAGAGAAAAAAAATTGGCAAAAAGTAAATATTTGTAATAACAGGAATGAAAAAACTGTCACATGGTGTGCATTTTCTGGAATAACAAAAAAAAATCCATAACTTCAAAAATACATGACTTATTTATATTTTTGTTATTTTTCTGATAACTGGTGTGGCATTGAAAATTCGAGAAAATTTCGACTTGACGTCGACTTTTGGGACACCCTGTATACAATTTTAAGCTATTCCAAAAAGACTTATCATTTTGACCTGTATGTATGTTGCAATTGGATAATTTTTTAAGGCCATTAATTATAGGTCTGATGGTGGAAGGGTTGGTTGCAGCTATAAGAGAAGAATTAACGGAATATTATAGAAGTGTTGCCTTACTCCAGTCTCAGGTAAATTTTAAATCATACTCTACTCTGAAGCGTCTATATCTGAAATAGTAATAGTAAATTCGTACTAGAACTTTGAAAATAGAACGTACACAGTAAAGAAATCACTTCTCTTGACAGATATCAGTTGACATTGACAGCTGACATGTGAATTTATTACCTTACAAGTATCGCAATTCTAATTTTAGTTTAAATTCGAATTTTAATTTTGTTACAACATTTAGTTTTCCCTTAATGTAATTGTGTTTGAATTTTTAAATATGGAACAATATTTTAGGTGTGTGAAAGTGATGGCGGAGGTGGGACGCTTCGTCGTGTTTCCGTTTGGGCCCAAGATCCGTTGCACAGATTACATTGGCTCGCAACCATTGTGCATAGTGTACAACACAAAAGAGGTAATATAATCAAATGTTCACATTCCTATATAAAATCTAATCTATGAATGTATTAAAAAAATTGTGAATCAGATAACTTTTTTTAATAATGATGCTACTCTCATCTATATAATCTGGGGCTGAGGCAAACCAGTTTCCTTCCGATATTTCCTTCAACGTTCGAGCGTACGTTAAATGCACTTTCATTCGTGAATCGAACATCGAAGCCACTGATTTCTATTTATAATGTTATAGGTGGTGAATTGGCAACGTGCGTACATAGGTACGTACATCATGGCGACGAACGCGTGTCTGCGCTCGCAAGGCGATTGTTGACTTCGTTAACTTACCCACTACTACTGATGCTGACACGATGGCTTTTACATGGTAATCATTATATTCTTGTTTTTTGGAAAGATTTTAAAACCATTACATATTTATTAATGACTATCTATTGAGAGCAGTGTTGGCCTAGTGGCTTCAGCGTGTGACTCATTCCTGAGAACTTTGTCTATGTGCGGATTTAACATTAGCTCGGTGAAGGAAAACATCGTGAGGAAACCGGCTTACCTTAGACCCAAAAAGTCGACGTATGTCAAGCACGAAAGGCTGATCACCCACTTGCCTATTCGATTAACAAATGATCATGAAACAGATACAGAATCTGAGGCCAGACCTGAAAATGTTGTAGCGCCATAAAATTTTTTTTTATATAATCTATTGAAATTGTTATTTGTTTTAATATTTTATTTTTCATTTATAACTATTCCCTAGACAAGATGGCGTCGCCGGTGACGTTAATGACAGAATTCAAGTTTATGGCTGTATGTCATGAATAGAAATTTCTATGAACAGTCTCGATGTTATTCCAAGACTGTATTAAATTAAGATAGATAAATATATCGATAAATGTAACCGTTTTGTGTCACGTACACTTATGAACATTGAAATACATATTAAATGCTTCTGAAATACATTTACTGCCAGTCCTCAAATCAATGGCGTAGAACGGAAGAGAACTGGTATGAACTCTCCGCCACTCTTAATCGCCAAGTTTTTTTTTCAAAATGTTTGTAAGGAGTTTCCATTACACACACGTCCACGTGACACCTTTAAGTAATTAACTATTTACTTTAAACATTAATTTATTAAATTTTTTTCACACAAAATTTTCATAGATATTGTTACAGTTATTTATTGTTATAAATAAATAATTGTGTTTTTTCTATTGAGGGAAATGCTTGTTTATGTGCGGCTGATGCCTGGTATAGGTAAGAGTATCTGTGTTACAGGTCATCAGGCCTCCACCACTTTGGATCGACAGGTCTTAAATAGTAGAGAAAAATTTAGAAAGAATAAACAATTATGATTGCAATAGGTTTATAAATCAATCATTTATAAATTATTTTACTCCATAAACCCTCGTTTTTACACTAATCTATAAAACTATTTTTCATGCTTTCTAATAGAATAAATCCCAAATGATATACCGTGTAAGGTATACAGTGAGAGTAACTATAAAGCCATTTGAATACTGCGCTAGTTACGGAAGTAACTGCCAAATGGAATGTAAATTAAGTATAAAGTTAGAACAGAATTTTAGATATTTCTAAAAGTGTTATCTAAATGAAGCATATTATGTAGTCGGAATATAGTTAGAAAACAGACTTTTAGATATTTTTAAAAATAGAATTCAAATTAAGCATAAAGTTAGAACAAAATTTTAGATATTTCTAAAAGTGTTATCTAAATGAAGCATATTATGTAGTCGGAATATAGTTAGAAAACAGACTTTTAGATATTTTTAAAAATGGAATTTAAATCAAGCATAAAGTTAGATATTTTTTAAAATGGAATTTAAATTAAGCATAAAGTTAGAACAGAATTTTAGATATTTCTAAAAGTGTTATCTAAATGAAGCATATTATGTAGTCGGAATATAGTTAGAAAACAGACTTTTAGATATTTTTAAAAATGGAATTTAAATCAAGCATAAAGTTAGATAATCTTAAAAATAGAATTCAAATTAAGCATAAAGTTAGAACAGAATTTTAGATATTTCTAAAAGTGTTATCTAAATGAAGCATATTATGTAGTCGGAATATAGTTAGAAAACAGACTTTTAGATATTTTTAAAAATAGAATTCAAATTAAGCATAAAGTTAGAACAAAATTTTAGATATTTCTAAAAGTGTTATCTAAATGAAGCATATTATGTAGTCGGAATATAGTTAGAAAACAGACTTTTAGATATTTTTAAAAATGGAATTTAAATCAAGCATAAAGTTAGATATTTTTTAAAATGGAATTTAAATTAAGCATAAAGTTAGAACAGAATTTTAGATATTTCTAAAAGTGTTATCTAAATGAAGCATATTATGTAGTCGGAATATAGTTAGAAAACAGACTTTTAGATATTTTTAAAAATGGAATTTAAATCAAGCATAAAGTTAGATAATCTTAAAAATAGAATTCAAATTAAGCATAAAGTTAGAACAGAATTTTAGATATTTCTAAAAGTGTTATCTAAATGAAGCATATTATGTAGTCGGAATATAGTTAGAAAACAGACTTTTAGATATTTTTAAAAATAGAATTCAAATTAAGCATAAAGTTAGAACAAAATTTTAGATATTTCTAAAAGTGTTATCTAAATGAAGCATATTATGTAGTCGGAATATAGTTAGAAAACAGACTTTTAGATATTTTTAAAAATGGAATTTAAATCAAGCATAAAGTTAGATATTTTTTAAAATGGAATTTAAATTAAGCATAAAGTTAGAACAGAATTTTAGATATTTCTAAAAGTGTTATCTAAATGAAGCATATTATGTAGTCGGAATATAGTTAGAAAACAGACTTTTAGATATTTTTAAAAATGGAATTTAAATCAAGCATAAAGTTAGATATTTTTTAAAATGGAATTTAAATTAAGCATAAAGTTAGAACAGAATTTTAGATATTTCTAAAAGTGTTATCTAAATGAAGCATATTATGTAGTCGGAATATAGTTAGAAAACAGACTTTTAGATATTTTTAAAAATGGAATTTAAATCAAGCATAAAGTTAGATAATCTTAAAAATAGAATTCAAATTAAGCATAAAGTTAGAACAGAATTTTAGATATTTCTAAAAGTGTTATCTAAATGAAGCATATTATGTAGTCGGAATATAGTTAGAAAACAGACTTTTAGATATTTTTAAAAATAGAATTCAAATTAAGCATAAAGTTAGAACAAAATTTTAGATATTTCTAAAAGTGTTATCTAAATGAAGCATATTATGTAGTCGGAATATAGTTAGAAAACAGACTTTTAGATATTTTTAAAAATGGAATTTAAATCAAGCATAAAGTTAGATATTTTTTAAAATGGAATTTAAATTAAGCATAAAGTTAGAACAGAATTTTAGATATTTCTAAAAGTGTTATCTAAATGAAGCATATTATGTAGTCGGAATATAGTTAGAAAACAGACTTTTAGATATTTTTAAAAATGGAATTTAAATCAAGCATAAAGTTAGATATTTTTTAAAATGGAATTTAAATTAAGCATAAAGTTAGAACAGAATTTTAGATATTTCTAAAAGTGTTATCTAAATGAAGCATATTATGTAGTCGGAATATAGTTAGAAAACAGACTTTTAGATATTTTTAAAAATGGAATTTAAATCAAGCATAAAGTTAGATAATCTTAAAAATAGAATTCAAATTAAGCATAAAGTTAGAACAGAATTTTAGATATTTCTAAAAGTGTTATCTAAATGAAGCATATTATGTAGTCGGAATATAGTTAGAAAACAGACTTTTAGATATTTTTAAAAATGGAATTTAAATCAAGCATAAAGTTAGATATTTTTTAAAATGGAATTTAAATTAAGCATAAAGTTAGAACAGAATTTTAGATATTTCTAAAAGTGTTATCTAAATGAAGCATATTATGTAGTCGGAATATAGTTAGAAAACAGACTTTTAGATATTTTTAAAAATGGAATTTAAATCAAGCATAAAGTTAGATAATCTTAAAAATAGAATTCAAATTAAGCATAAAGTTAGAACAGAATTTTAGATATTTCTAAAAGTGTTATCTAAATGAAGCATATTATGTAGTCGGAATATAGTTAGAAAACAGACTTTTAGATATTTTTAAAAATGGAATTTAAATCAAGCATAAAGTTAGATATTTTTTAAAATGGAATTTAAATTAAGCATAAAGTTAGAACAGAATTTTAGATATTTCTAAAAGTGTTATCTAAATGAAGCATATTATGTAGTCGGAATATAGTTAGAAAACAGACTTTTAGATATTTTTAAAAATGGAATTTAAATCAAGCATAAAGTTAGATAATCTTAAAAATAGAATTCAAATTAAGCATAAAGTTAGAACAGAATTTTAGATATTTCTAAAAGTGTTATCTAAATGAAGCATATTATGTAGTCGGAATATAGTTAGAAAACAGACTTTTAGATATTTTTAAAAATGGAATTTAAATCAAGCATAAAGTTAGATAATCTTAAAAATAGAATTCAAATTAAGCATAAAGTTAGAACAGAATTTTAGATATTTCTAAAAGTGTTATCTAAATGAAGCATATTATGTAGTCGGAATATAGTTAGAAAACAGACTTTTAGATATTTTTAAAAATGGAATTTAAATCAAGCATAAAGTTAGATATTTTTTAAAATGGAATTTAAATTAAGCATAAAGTTAGAACAGAATTTTAGATATTTCTAAAAGTGTTATCTAAATGAAGCATATTATGTAGTCGGAATATAGTTAGAAAACAGACTTTTAGATATTTTTAAAAATGGAATTTAAATCAAGCATAAAGTTAGATAATCTTAAAAATAGAATTCAAATTAAGCATAAAGTTAGAACAGAATTTTAGATATTTCTAAAAGTGTTATCTAAATGAAGCATATTATGTAGTCGGAATATAGTTAGAAAACAGACTTTTAGATATTTTTAAAAATGGAATTTAAATCAAGCATAAAGTTAGATATTTTTTAAAATGGAATTTAAATTAAGCATAAAGTTAGAACAGAATTTTAGATATTTCTAAAAGTGTTATCTAAATGAAGCATATTATGTAGTCGGAATATAGTTAGAAAACAGACTTTTAGATATTTTTAAAAATGGAATTTAAATCAAGCATAAAGTTAGATATTTTTTAAAATGGAATTTAAATTAAGCATAAAGTTAGAACAGAATTTTAGATATTTCTAAAAGTGTTATCTAAATGAAGCATATTATGTAGTCGGAATATAGTTAGAAAACAGACTTTTAGATATTTTTAAAAATGGAATTTAAATCAAGCATAAAGTTAGATAATCTTAAAAATAGAATTCAAATTAAGCATAAAGTTAGAACAGAATTTTAGATATTTCTAAAAGTGTTATCTAAATGAAGCATATTATGTAGTCGGAATATAGTTAGAAAACAGACTTTTAGATATTTTTAAAAATAGAATTCAAATTAAGCATAAAGTTAGAACAAAATTTTAGATATTTCTAAAAGTGTTATCTAAATGAAGCATATTATGTAGTCGGAATATAGTTAGAAAACAGACTTTTAGATATTTTTAAAAATGGAATTTAAATCAAGCATAAAGTTAGATATTTTTTAAAATGGAATTTAAATTAAGCATAAAGTTAGAACAGAATTTTAGATATTTCTAAAAGTGTTATCTAAATGAAGCATATTATGTAGTCGGAATATAGTTAGAAAACAGACTTTTAGATATTTTTAAAAATGGAATTTAAATCAAGCATAAAGTTAGATAATCTTAAAAATAGAATTCAAATTAAGCATAAAGTTAGAACAGAATTTTAGATATTTCTAAAAGTGTTATCTAAATGAAGCATATTATGTAGTCGGAATATAGTTAGAAAACAGACTTTTAGATATTTTTAAAAATAGAATTCAAATTAAGCATAAAGTTAGAACAGAATTTTAGATATTTCTAAAAGTGTTATCTAAATGAAGCATATTATGTAGTCGGAATATAGTTAGAAAACAGACTTTTAGATATTTTTAAAAATGGAATTTAAATCAAGCATAAAGTTAGATAATCTTAAAAATAGAATTAAAATTAAGCATAAAGTTAGATGTTTTCAAAAATGGAATGTAATTGAGCATAAAGTTAGATATTTTTTAAAATGGAATTTAAATTAAGCATATGTATTTTAGATTTTTAACAGAATTAGATTAAATTCGATTTTATTTCGAATTGCAGGAGAAATCGACGATCCGTACCACGAATTCTTTATCGAAAGCAGAAATGGAGTACCAATTGATAGAATGTGGCATGACAAATATAGAGTAAGGTGAGTTAACAGACAACTTAGATAATAATACAGTTAAAATTGTTTACGACATCGTTTAGAACAACATACCGGTTATATTGACCAAAATCAAAGGTCCCGGCTGAATTCTATGTATTAGGTACTTAATCGTCGGTACGTCATCGGCCGTTACGATGGTACGTTATAACAGATTTTGACTGTATTAAGAATAAACTTAAAAATACTTAAATGATGCAACGGGCAGACTTATATATAAGTGATCTCTTTCAGACAACCCTAACAATAATGATTACATTATTTAAAAAAAAGTTATCACAGATGCCATGGGTATAAAATAGCTTAAAGCTATTAAACACTGTGACGTGTATAAATATTGATTATGCCAAAAATGTATTCGATTTTCGATACGAAAGTCATATACGACGTGTATTTATTTAAGATACTTACGGATCGGGTTTATAATCTTGATATTATGGAGATACTGGGTCTACGTAGGAAGTAGAAACCTGAGGCTACCGTCAAAATTTTTGGAAAATTTCAATTGCGGGTAGACCCATTTGTTTGTACGCAAAAGTTGCCTGCTATGTGGGTAGTTACGATTTAGGTATATGAATATATTTTTTTAATGTTTTTTTTTTATGTAGGATAATTTGTGTCGATATTAATTTTGACGTTCTATCGAAGTAGTAGTAACTGTTAAGGTAGAATAATGATGTGGTATAAATGAATGAATTAAAAATAAATTAGTTTCATATTAACTAAAAGTTGGTTATTTCGGACTGAATTTTCTATGTCCAAAATTTGTTATGATTTTAATGCTTCAAAAATTCTAATGGCATTCTTGTCCATCAATGACATCCAGTCTGGATGTTGATCACAAAAAAGTATCAGGCTAGTAAAGGGACATGCATCCTTGTGGGGTCTAACGCAGTAATCCAACGATTTTAGTGCCATCGCATTAACATACCTAAACTTCTTATGCAACTATGTAACATATATAATTTGTATTCTAAAGAATATTAGAATAATAAAAGTATTATAATATTACAAAGTATTAGCCGTTCACTTAAGTTATTTCAATTATAGGTTTTTGGAAGTAATCACTAACTTTGTTAACGGAAAAATTATAGTTAGTTATTGTTTTATTTATTTATTTATTGTATAAATGATCTTAATATAAAGGAAGTTGGTGTGGTGGAAACACAAACTGTACACAGTTTTTCTGTCCACCAGGACGTCGAACATATTTAAATCATTAACATAGTATATATATATATACACACACACATATATATGTATACATATATATATACTAAGGCCAGTGACATATAAACTATAACATTATAACAATCAAACCATTAAAATTGCACGTAAAACGTCGTAAACCAATTGAAATTCGACGCTCCATCTGTTATAAGTAAATTTTCAAAATATGAAAACTGGAATTCAAATTACAAATCATTTTTATAAAGATCTTTCTTTATTAATTTTGTAAATCACTCTTCATGCTTCCTGCGCAGAGATTTTATGTTGGGTTCCTATTTGGTTAGCTTCAGTCTAAAGTCTCCACGTTGTGTTATATCCAGCTATTTAATCTCCCTCGTAAGAAATACTCAACAAAAATCTCACGTAATATAGTTTTTAATCCTCCCAAAAATATTTATTCTTAACAATTATTCTTATTTAAAAATTTTCTATATTTTTTTCTTCTTCATTGCTTACACTGCTAAATTTTGCTATTATTATTATTTGTTTCTACTGAGTATTCGATTCTTATTTGTTTTTTGCGACTGAGGCGCAAACTAGCTGCTGTGGTCTCTGGCAGAATGACCAGTGCTGTGGAACAACTCTGCTCCTCAGCATAATCCTGAGCCAGGGCCAATTACAACCACAGCACACACGCATAACACAATTAAACGTTTTTCTTTAAAAAAAATTGTTATCTCTCTATTATTATTTTTTTTATTTTTTTTATTTTGATTATTGTTATTTTATGTGTTTTGTTAGTAATAAAGATTATGTCTATGTCTAACTATATAGTGTGTTAAACGATGTAAATTGGATGTAATAAGAAAATCCGAGTGCACAAAAATAGAAAGTTTATTGAACACGTCACAGAAGTATAAACAAGGAGTAAAATAATTTGTAGAAGAATGGCACAGCAAAAGAAATAAAATTAAGCGGAGTGATAAGTCCTCAACGCAAATAATAAAATTACCAAAAATTATATCAACTATCAAATACGGAGTGCGAAAGCGGCCTGCCGGTCGCCGCGGGCCGGCTCAGGTAGTCGCGTGCGAATATATAGGCAATAACATGCGATCTCGCTTGCGCGCTACCTGAGCCGGCGCACGACTCAACAGAATTAACTATATAAAACAATCTTCGCCACGTCCGTCCGCTCACTCAAATTAAAAATTTAGTTTTAAATTTATCATAGGGCACTACAACTAAACCAAACAACAAAGATTATCTTTAATTTTTCTATCTATTTAAAATTAGTAGCTATATCTACTTGGATGTCCATTCTCCAAGAACTTGGTATACTCTCGCTCGGCTTGGTCTCTTGGCCATAAGACTATGCTTAGGTCGCCGAGGGAGTGAGTCTGGCGACAAGTACCAAAGACTAGCAACCCACTCGCAAGTCCTCTGGCATTGAGAGTATCCATATCGCTGATAACACTTAACATCAGGAACCCCCTGCTATAAAAAATATAAAAAGTTGAAAATGCCTAACGGCTAGTAAGCAAGATGGCGTCACTCCAGTATTTAGCCTGTCAACACGTGTACAAACTTCTAAGTTTTAACTGGGTTAATTGTCATTCAGACAAGTTACGTCATGTCCGATTCGGCTAATCTGTGGCCGAAAAATCTATCGTTTTGATTTGTCAACAATCATTTACAAGTTATTCTTAGTATTAGTCTTTGGTTAACATAGCTTTTACACATTGAATGAAAACAATTTTTAACCGGATTAAAGCTATTTATATTATTATAAACTTATAATTATTTTACATAATTTTAAAAATTTTCCGACGTTTCGCGTGCTTTACGTATATAATAATACAAATAGCTTTAATCCGGCTAAAAAATTGTTTCCTTTCAAGTTATTACTAACTCCATAACGCTTTTTAACGCCTTGTTTTAGACGGATTACTCTGAATAACACATTTTTTTTTACAAATTAATGACATTCTTATAGTTTATGGCTGTCTAATATTCTTGAGGTTCTTTTGTCTATTATTTTAGAGAATGGATGGTCCCATCGTTCATGTGCCGCGAACAAGCCGCGCAGATATTGGCTACGGGCAAGAGTGTCGTGTTTATGCGTGAAGCGTGCGCAGATCTACCTGATCAATGTGACACGTCACCGGACCATGCGATACATCTACAGAGTTTATTGGCTGCCCATACTAGGACAGGTGAGGATACGATACTAGTGAATACTTGTTTGCATACGCTACAAAATAGAACAATACGTCCGTTAAAGGTCAATATTATTTGTCTTGGCGATGGTGGACCAAAAGTTCTCTGAAGAAAAAAGTCGACAAAGATGTTGCGCTTACGGAATACTCCTACACTGTCAACATCTTTATATGTTCACAGTATTTTATTTATTCTGAGTTAGTACTGTAAGGATCGTGTATATATTTTTGTAAATAATTAAAATTTGATTGAAATCGAGAAGTGAGAATTTCTGTTGAAGACGTATTTGTCGCTTTAAAAGCAGCTTTTGATTTAAAGAAGTCAAAACTTCTAGGTTGAAGAACATTCTGGCAATCAAAAATTTACTGGTGTGTATGTATACAGTGCCACAGACTATTCTTGGTCGGTAAGAGAGCCGCTGTCATGGATATTAGTATTGCCAGTAAATTAAATATAGCCATTATAAGGGGAATGATTTGAAGTCACTTAATAATTTATTGAAATGTCTTAATAAAGGAAAGTATACTAGTACTAGTATCTAGATAATTCAGTTCTAGGCTTTAATTAATGTGACTCAAACTGAGGAACAACTGATGGGTTTGTCATCTGTACTATTGATGTAATATCTTTTGAGATACCGAGCAATCAGAACCGTTCGATAATGAAAACTTTCCATTGTTATTAATAATGCAAGGAATAAAATTAAATACATTTTTTTGTGACCTAAATGATAATTTCAATCGAACATTGCGGCCCAGAAAAGTAGGTGACACTGTACTTGTTTGAATTGTGTTTTTTTAAATTTGTAGCTTCCTATTTACTTATTTAATAAATATCGAGGTCTCGTGTTTGATTTCTGATATAATATTGACGTATGTATAGAAATACTTCACGCTTTGAATAATAAACTTGTATAAATAAATTCATCGTAATAATTTGTAGATTGATTGTAAATAAGCACATCCTCTTGTCAGTTAAGCAAAGCTCTAAAAAATAATAGTACATAAATGTATTAATTTATTGTAGAAATCCTCGAAAATGCATTTAGTTTTCAAGCATAGACAATGTGTGGGTAATATTTGTAACAAAGTAAATAATTACTGTCTTTTGTTAACATGGCTTGATATCGACTAAAAGATGACGGGTTTTTGCAAAAATGACTCACGGTGTCCTCTATTTTCGCGGATTGTTTGTCTTCAAACTTCGGGGAAATAAATACAGATAAAACAACTTTCTCTGCAGCTGTGATACTTTTGACAGAAATTGTAAGTTTTTAATAATAATACATAGCTTCAATCCGTTCAAAAAGTGTTTTTCTTAAATAATTAATGTTAACGTAATCACCAATTAAGTAAATCAAACACCTCCCCCCCCCCCCTATAGTACTTACGTGAGCTATTAACGAACGCTACTAAATATAGTAAATGCCAGTCACGCCCGTTTCAGGCAGCAGTAACTCGGAAGTAGCGTGGTGGGAGGCCGAGGGCCTTCGTGAGGGTGTTGAAACGGCCCATTTGATGGCCTCCCAGCGTCTCTTGGCCGCTTTAACGACCCATCATCACCTATTGGATCACCTTGCTGCCCATCGCCGCTATCTATTGCTCTCTCAAGGCGATTTTGTTCATCACCTGATGACGTTATTGCAGTAAGTATTGAACAATATTTTTCAGCACACTTATTTCAGATGAAATATATTTATTATTCTATTATCGTTTATTCCTTTGTATACGTGTCCTGTTCTCCCTATTTTATAAAATCCTCTGGCAAATCCGCTGTTTCCCTAATCTAGATCCACCTTCCACAACTGAGCGTTTCCTAAGGCAGTTTTTGCCGCGCACCACCGCTATGTGGAACCAGCTGCCCACTGATTCCGAACCAATTCGACTTAGGGTCCTTCTAGAAAAGAGCGTACCAATTCTTGAAAGGCCGGTAAAGCACTTGAGAGCCCTCTCGCATTGAGTGTCCATGGGCGGTATCACTTAACATCAGGTGAGCCTCTTGCTCCCCCTGTTCTATAAAAAATTATCTTCTACTATCTTCCTTTTTTCTTTTGTACCACCACCACCAGGCACCAGATTAATACTGTGGTAGCAACACCTACTTTCTGCAGATACAATTAGTGCGTCATATCCTGAGTCGCGCCAACATATTTATTCTGACTGCTAAAGATATATGCCACTAGGCTCTTTGGACCAGTGGTTCAAGGATTCTTTAGGTTGAAGGAACTGTTCAAACTCAAACTAACTTTATTCATATAGACATAACATTTATTACTAACAAAACACATAAAATAACAATAATCAAAAAATAAAAAAAGAATAATAATAGAGACATAACAATTTTGTTTAAAGAAAAAGGTTTAATTGTGTAATGCGTGTGTGCTGTGGTTGTAATTGGCCCTGTCTCAGCATTATGCTGAGGAGCAGAGTTGTTCCACGGCGCTGGTCCTTCTGCCAGAGACCACAGCAGCTAGTTTGCGCCTCAGTCGCAAAAAACAAATAAGAATCGAATACTCAGTAGAAACAAATAATAATAAGAGTAAAGATAACCAAGTACACTCATGAACGTTAACAGAAAAGATGTTAAGTTGATTCTAAATGTAAAGATTCCTCCTTAAGGTCATTGAGTTAATGGGCCTAGGACGTGAAATGAAATAACTAATACATACGTCATACATAAATGATATAGATTCTTTGTAACTTATTCAAGTATCCAAGTACACTTATGAACGTTAACAGAAAAGATGTTAAGTTGATTCTAAATGTAGAGATTCCTCCTTAAGGTCATTGAGTTAATGGGCCTAGGACATGAAATGAAATAACTAATACATACGTCATACATAAATGATATAGATTCTTTGTAACTTATTCAAGTATCCAAGTACACTTATGAACGTTAACAGAAAAGATGTTAAGTTGATTCTAAATGTAGAGATTCCTCCTTAAGGTCATTGAGTTAATGGGCCTAGGACGTGAAATGAAATAACTAATACATACGTCATACATAAATGATATAGATTCTTTGTAACTTATTCAAGTATCCAAGTACACTTATGAACGTTAACAGAAAAGATGTTAAGTTGATTCTAAATGTAGAGATTCCTCCTTAAGGTCATTGAGTTAATGGGCCTAGGACGTGAAATGAAATAACTAATACATACGTCATACATAAATGATATAGATTCTTTGTAACTTATTCAAGTATCCAAGTACACTTATGAACGCTAACAGAAAAGATGTTAAGTTGATTCTAAATGTAGAGATTCCTCCTTAAGGTCATTGAGTTAATGGGCCTAGGACGTGAAATGAAATAACTAATACATACGTCATACATAAATGATATAGATTCTTTGTAACTTATTCAAGTATCCAAGTACACTTATGAACGTTAACAGAAAAGATGTTAAGTTGATTCTAAATGTAGAGATTCCTCCTTAAGGTCATTGAGTTAATGGGCCTAGGACGTGAAATGAAATAACTAATACATACGTCATACATAAATGATATAGATTCTTTGTAACTTATTCAAGTATCCAAGTACACTTATGAACGTTAACAGAAAAGATGTTAAGTTGATTCTAAATGTAGAGATTCCTCCTTAAGGTCATTGAGTTAATGGGCCTAGGACGTGAAATGAAATAACTAATACATACGTCATACATAAATGATATAGATTCTTTGTAACTTATTCAAGTATCCAAGTACACTTATGAACGTTAACAGAAAAGATGTTAAGTTGATTCTAAATGTAGAGATTCCTCCTTAAGGTCATTGAGTTAATGGGCCTAGGACGTGAAATGAAATAACTAATACATACGTCATACATAAATGATATAGATTCTTTGTAACTTATTCAAGTATCCAAGTACACTTATGAACGTTAACAGAAAAGATGTTAAGTTGATTCTAAATGTAGAGATTCCTCCTTAAGGTCATTGAGTTAATGGGCCTAGGACGTGAAATGAAATAACTAATACATACGTCATACATAAATGATATAGATTCTTTGTAACTTATTCAAGTATCCAAGTACACTTATGAACGTTAACAGAAAAGATGTTAAGTTGATTCTAAATGTAGAGATTCCTCCTTAAGGTCATTGAGTTAATGGGCCTAGGACGTGAAATGAAATAACTAATACATACGTCATACATAAATGATATAGATTCTTTGTAACTTATTCAAGTATCCAAGTACACTTATGAACGCTAACAGAAAAGATGTTAAGTTGATTCTAAATGTAGAGATTCCTCCTTAAGGTCATTGAGTTAATGGGCCTAGGACGTGAAATGAAATAACTAATACATACGTCATACATAAATGATATAGATTCTTTGTAACTTATTCAAGTATCCAAGTACACTTATGAACGTTAACAGAAAAGATGTTAAGTTGATTCTAAATGTAGAGATTCCTCCTTAAGGTCATTGAGTTAATGGGCCTAGGACGTGAAATGAAATAACTAATACATACGTCATACATAAATGATATAGATTCTTTGTAACTTATTCAAGTATCCAAGTACACTTATGAACGTTAACAGAAAAGATGTTAAGTTGATTCTAAATGTAGAGATTCCTCCTTAAGGTCATTGAGTTAATGGGCCTAGGACGTGAAATGAAATAACTAATACATACGTCATACATAAATGATATAGATTCTTTGTAACTTATTCAAGTATCCAAGTACACTTATGAACGTTAACAGAAAAGATGTTAAGTTGATTCTAAATGTAGAGATTCCTCCTTAAGGTCATTGAGTTAATGGGCCTTGGACGTGAAATGAAATAACTAATACATACGTCATACATAAATGATATAGATTCTTTGTAACTTATTCAAGTATCCAAGTACACTTATGAACGTTAACAGAAAAGATGTTAAGTTGATTCTAAATGTAGAGATTCCTCCTTAAGGTCATTGAGTTAATGGGCCTAGGACGTGAAATGAAATAACTAATACATACGTCATACATAAATGATATAGATTCTTTGTAACTTATTCAAGTATCCAAGTACACTTATGAACGTTAACAGAAAAGATGTTAAGTTGATTCTAAATGTAGAGATTCCTCCTTAAGGTCATTGAGTTAATGGGCCTAGGACGTGAAATGAAATAACTAATACATACGTCATACATAAATGATATAGATTCTTTGTAACTTATTCAAGTATCCAAGTACACTTATGAACGTTAACAGAAAAGATGTTAAGTTGATTCTAAATGTAGAGATTCCTCCTTAAGGTCATTGAGTTAATGGGCCTAGGACGTGAAATGAAATAACTAATACATACGTCATACATAAATGATATAGATTCTTTGTAACTTATTCAAGTATCCAAGTACACTTATGAACGCTAACAGAAAAGATGTTAAGTTGATTCTAAATGTAGAGATTCCTCCTTAAGGTCATTGAGTTAATGGGCCTAGGACGTGAAATGAAATAACTAATACATACGTCATACATAAATGATATAGATTCTTTGTAACTTATTCAAGTATCCAAGTACACTTATGAACGTTAACAGAAAAGATGTTAAGTTGATTCTAAATGTAGAGATTCCTCCTTAAGGTCATTGAGTTAATGGGCCTAGGACGTGAAATGAAATAACTAATACATACGTCATACATAAATGATATAGATTCTTTGTAACTTATTCAAGTATCCAAGTACACTTATGAACGTTAACAGAAAAGATGTTAAGTTGATTCTAAATGTAGAGATTCCTCCTTAAGGTCATTGAGTTAATGGGCCTAGGACGTGAAATGAAATAACTAATACATACGTCATACATAAATGATATAGATTCTTTGTAACTTATTCAAGTATCCAAGTACACTTATGAACGTTAACAGAAAAGATGTTAAGTTGATTCTAAATGTAGAGATTCCTCCTTAAGGTCATTGAGTTAATGGGCCTAGGACGTGAAATGAAATAACTAATACATACGTCATACATAAATGATATAGATTCTTTGTAACTTATTCAAGTATCCAAGTACACTTATGAACGTTAACAGAAAAGATGTTAAGTTGATTCTAAATGTAGAGATTCCTCCTTAAGGTCATTGAGTTAATGGGCCTAGGACGTGAAATGAAATAACTAATACATACGTCATACATAAATGATATAGATTCTTTGTAACTTATTCAAGTATCCAAGTACACTTATGAACGTTAACAGAAAAGATGTTAAGTTGATTCTAAATGTAGAGATTCCTCCTTAAGGTCATTGAGTTAATGGGCCTAGGACGTGAAATGAAATAACTAATACATACGTCATACATAAATGATATAGATTCTTTGTAACTTATTCAAGTATCCAAGTACACTTATGAACGTTAACAGAAAAGATGTTAAGTTGATTCTAAATGTAGAGATTCCTCCTTAAGGTCATTGAGTTAATGGGCCTAGGACGTGAAATGAAATAACTAATACATACGTCATACATAAATGATATAGATTCTTTGTAACTTATTCAAGTATCCAAGTACACTTATGAACGCTAACAGAAAAGATGTTAAGTTGATTCTAAATGTAGAGATTCCTCCTTAAGGTCATTGAGTTAATGGGCCTAGGACGTGAAATGAAATAACTAATACATACGTCATACATAAATGATATAGATTCTTTGTAACTTATTCAAGTATCCAAGTACACTTATGAACGTTAACAGAAAAGATGTTAAGTTGATTCTAAATGTAGAGATTCCTCCTTAAGGTCATTGAGTTAATGGGCCTAGGACGTGAAATGAAATAACTAATACATACGTCATACATAAATGATATAGATTCTTTGTAACTTATTCAAGTATCCAAGTACACTTATGAACGTTAACAGAAAAGATGTTAAGTTGATTCTAAATGTAGAGATTCCTCCTTAAGGTCATTGAGTTAATGGGCCTAGGACGTGAAATGAAATAACTAATACATACGTCATACATAAATGATATAGATTCTTTGTAACTTATTCAAGTATCCAAGTACACTTATGAACGTTAACAGAAAAGATGTTAAGTTGATTCTAAATGTAGAGATTCCTCCTTAAGGTCATTGAGTTAATGGGCCTAGGACGTGAAATGAAATAACTAATACATACGTCATACATAAATGATATAGATTCTTTGTAACTTATTCAAGTATCCAAGTACACTTATGAACGTTAACAGAAAAGATGTTAAGTTGATTCTAAATGTAGAGATTCCTCCTTAAGGTCATTGAGTTAATGGGCCTAGGACGTGAAATGAAATAACTAATACATACGTCATACATAAATGATATAGATTCTTTGTAACTTATTCAAGTATCCAAGTACACTTATGAACGTTAACAGAAAAGATGTTAAGTTGATTCTAAATGTAGAGATTCCTCCTTAAGGTCATTGAGTTAATGGGCCTTGGACGTGAAATGAAATAACTAATACATACGTCATACATAAATGATATAGATTCTTTGTAACTTATTCAAGTATCCAAGTACACTTATGAACGTTAACAGAAAAGATGTTAAGTTGATTCTAAATGTAGAGATTCCTCCTTAAGGTCATTGAGTTAATGGGCCTAGGACGTGAAATGAAATAACTAATACATACGTCATACATAAATGATATAGATTCTTTGTAACTTATTCAAGTATCCAAGTACACTTATGAACGTTAACAGAAAAGATGTTAAGTTGATTCTAAATGTAGAGATTCCTCCTTAAGGTCATTGAGTTAATGGGCCTAGGACGTGAAATGAAATAACTAATACATACGTCATACATAAATGATATAGATTCTTTGTAACTTATTCAAGTATCCAAGTACACTTATGAACGTTAACAGAAAAGATGTTAAGTTGATTCTAAATGTAGAGATTCCTCCTTAAGGTCATTGAGTTAATGGGCCTAGGACGTGAAATGAAATAACTAATACATACGTCATACATAAATGATATAGATTCTTTGTAACTTATTCAAGTATCCAAGTACACTTATGAACGCTAACAGAAAAGATGTTAAGTTGATTCTAAATGTAGAGATTCCTCCTTAAGGTCATTGAGTTAATGGGCCTAGGACGTGAAATGAAATAACTAATACATACGTCATACATAAATGATATAGATTCTTTGTAACTTATTCAAGTATCCAAGTACACTTATGAACGTTAACAGAAAAGATGTTAAGTTGATTCTAAATGTAGAGATTCCTCCTTAAGGTCATTGAGTTAATGGGCCTAGGACGTGAAATGAAATAACTAATACATACGTCATACATAAATGATATAGATTCTTTGTAACTTATTCAAGTATCCAAGTACACTTATGAACGTTAACAGAAAAGATGTTAAGTTGATTCTAAATGTAGAGATTCCTCCTTAAGGTCATTGAGTTAATGGGCCTAGGACGTGAAATGAAATAACTAATACATACGTCATACATAAATGATATAGATTCTTTGTAACTTATTCAAGTATCCAAGTACACTTATGAACGTTAACAGAAAAGATGTTAAGTTGATTCTAAATGTAGAGATTCCTCCTTAAGGTCATTGAGTTAATGGGCCTAGGACGTGAAATGAAATAACTAATACATACGTCATACATAAATGATATAGATTCTTTGTAACTTATTCAAGTATCCAAGTACACTTATGAACGTTAACAGAAAAGATGTTAAGTTGATTCTAAATGTAGAGATTCCTCCTTAAGGTCATTGAGTTAATGGGCCTAGGACGTGAAATGAAATAACTAATACATACGTCATACATAAATGATATAGATTCTTTGTAACTTATTCAAGTATCCAAGTACACTTATGAACGTTAACAGAAAAGATGTTAAGTTGATTCTAAATGTAGAGATTCCTCCTTAAGGTCATTGAGTTAATGGGCCTAGGACGTGAAATGAAATAACTAATACATACGTCATACATAAATGATATAGATTCTTTGTAACTTATTCAAGTATCCAAGTACACTTATGAACGTTAACAGAAAAGATGTTAAGTTGATTCTAAATGTAGAGATTCCTCCTTAAGGTCATTGAGTTAATGGGCCTAGGACGTGAAATGAAATAACTAATACATACGTCATACATAAATGATATAGATTCTTTGTAACTTATTCAAGTATCCAAGTACACTTATGAACGCTAACAGAAAAGATGTTAAGTTGATTCTAAATGTAGAGATTCCTCCTTAAGGTCATTGAGTTAATGGGCCTAGGACGTGAAATGAAATAACTAATACATACGTCATACATAAATGATATAGATTCTTTGTAACTTATTCAAGTATCCAAGTACACTTATGAACGTTAACAGAAAAGATGTTAAGTTGATTCTAAATGTAGAGATTCCTCCTTAAGGTCATTGAGTTAATGGGCCTAGGACGTGAAATGAAATAACTAATACATACGTCATACATAAATGATATAGATTCTTTGTAACTTATTCAAGTATCCAAGTACACTTATGAACGTTAACAGAAAAGATGTTAAGTTGATTCTAAATGTAGAGATTCCTCCTTAAGGTCATTGAGTTAATGGGCCTAGGACGTGAAATGAAATAACTAATACATACGTCATACATAAATGATATAGATTCTTTGTAACTTATTCAAGTATCCAAGTACACTTATGAACGTTAACAGAAAAGATGTTAAGTTGATTCTAAATGTAGAGATTCCTCCTTAAGGTCATTGAGTTAATGGGCCTAGGACGTGAAATGAAATAACTAATACATACGTCATACATAAATGATATAGATTCTTTGTAACTTATTCAAGTATCCAAGTACACTTATGAACGTTAACAGAAAAGATGTTAAGTTGATTCTAAATGTAGAGATTCCTCCTTAAGGTCATTGAGTTAATGGGCCTAGGACGTGAAATGAAATAACTAATACATACGTCATACATAAATGATATAGATTCTTTGTAACTTATTCAAGTATCCAAGTACACTTATGAACGCTAACAGAAAAGATGTTAAGTTGATTCTAAATGTAGAGATTCCTCCTTAAGGTCATTGAGTTAATGGGCCTAGGACGTGAAATGAAATAACTAATACATACGTCATACATAAATGATATAGATTCTTTGTAACTTATTCAAGTATCCAAGTACACTTATGAACGTTAACAGAAAAGATGTTAAGTTGATTCTAAATGTAGAGATTCCTCCTTAAGGTCATTGAGTTAATGGGCCTAGGACGTGAAATGAAATAACTAATACATACGTCATACATAAATGATATAGATTCTTTGTAACTTATTCAAGTATCCAAGTACACTTATGAACGTTAACAGAAAAGATGTTAAGTTGATTCTAAATGTAGAGATTCCTCCTTAAGGTCATTGAGTTAATGGGCCTAGGACGTGAAATGAAATAACTAATACATACGTCATACATAAATGATATAGATTCTTTGTAACTTATTCAAGTATCCAAGTACACTTATGAACGTTAACAGAAAAGATGTTAAGTTGATTCTAAATGTAGAGATTCCTCCTTAAGGTCATTGAGTTAATGGGCCTAGGACGTGAAATGAAATAACTAATACATACGTCATACATAAATGATATAGATTCTTTGTAACTTATTCAAGTATCCAAGTACACTTATGAACGCTAACAGAAAAGATGTTAAGTTGATTCTAAATGTAGAGATTCCTCCTTAAGGTCATTGAGTTAATGGGCCTAGGACGTGAAATGAAATAACTAATACATACGTCATACATAAATGATATAGATTCTTTGTAACTTATTCAAGTATCCAAGTACACTTATGAACGTTAACAGAAAAGATGTTAAGTTGATTCTAAATGTAGAGATTCCTCCTTAAGGTCATTGAGTTAATGGGCCTAGGACGTGAAATGAAATAACTAATACATACGTCATACATAAATGATATAGATTCTTTGTAACTTATTCAAGTATCCAAGTACACTTATGAACGTTAACAGAAAAGATGTTAAGTTGATTCTAAATGTAGAGATTCCTCCTTAAGGTCATTGAGTTAATGGGCCTAGGACGTGAAATGAAATAACTAATACATACGTCATACATAAATGATATAGATTCTTTGTAACTTATTCAAGTATCCAAGTACACTTATGAACGTTAACAGAAAAGATGTTAAGTTGATTCTAAATATAGAGATTCCTCCTTAAGGTCATTGAGTTAATGGGCCTAGGACGTGAAATGAAATAACTAATACATACGTCATACATAAATGATATAGATTCTTTGTAACTTATTCAAGTATCCAAGTACACTTATGAACGCTAACAGAAAAGATGTTAAGTTGATTCTAAATGTAGAGATTCCTCCTTAAGGTCATTGAGTTAATGGGCCTAGGACGTGAAATGAAATAACTAATACATACGTCATACATAAATGATATAGATTCTTTGTAACTTATTCAAGTATCCAAGTACACTTATGAACGTTAACAGAAAAGATGTTAAGTTGATTCTAAATGTAGAGATTCCTCCTTAAGGTCATTGAGTTAATGAGCCTAGGGCGTGAAATGAAATAACTAATACATACGTCATACATAAATGATATAGATTCTTTGTAACTTATTCAAGTATCCAAGTACACTTATGAACGTTAACAGAAAAGATGTTAAGTTGATTCTAAATGTAGAGATTCCTCCTTAAGGTCATTGAGTTAATGGGCCTAGGACGTGAAATGAAATAACTAATACATACGTCATACATAAATGATATAGATTCTTTGTAACTTATTCAAGTATCCAAGTACACTTATGAACGTTAACAGAAAAGATGTTAAGTTGATTCTAAATGTAGAGATTCCTCCTTAAGGTCATTGAGTTAATGGGCCTAGGACGTGAAATGAAATAACTAATACATACGTCATACATAAATGATATAGATTCTTTGTAACTTATTCAAGTATCCAAGTACACTTATGAACGTTAACAGAAAAGATGTTAAGTTGATTCTAAATGTAGAGATTCCTCCTTAAGGTCATTGAGTTAATGGGCCTAGGACGTGAAATGAAATAACTAATACATACGTCATACATAAATGATATAGATTCTTTGTAACTTATTCAAGTATCCAAGTACACTTATGAACGTTAACAGAAAAGATGTTAAGTTGATTCTAAATATAGAGATTCCTCCTTAAGGTCATTGAGTTAATGGGCCTAGGACGTGAAATGAAATAACTAATACATACGTCATACATAAATGATATAGATTCTTTGTAACTTATTCAAGTATCCAAGTACACTTATGAACGCTAACAGAAAAGATGTTAAGTTGATTCTAAATGTAGAGATTCCTCCTTAAGGTCATTGAGTTAATGGGCCTAGGACGTGAAATGAAATAACTAATACATACGTCATACATAAATGATATAGATTCTTTGTAACTTATTCAAGTATCCAAGTACACTTATGAACGTTAACAGAAAAGATGTTAAGTTGATTCTAAATGTAGAGATTCCTCCTTAAGGTCATTGAGTTAATGGGCCTAGGGCGTGAAATGAAATAACTAATACATACGTCATACATAAATGATATAGATTCTTTGTAACTTATTCAAGTATCCAAGTACACTTATGAACGTTAACACAAAAGATGTTAAGTTGATTCTAAATGTAGAGATTCCTCCTTAAGGTCATTGAGTTAATGGGCCTAGGACGTGAAATGAAATAACTAATACATACGTCATACATAAATGATATAGATTCTTTGTAACTTATTCAAGTATCCAAGTACACTTATGAACGTTAACAGAAAAGATGTTAAGTTGATTCTAAATGTAGAGATTCCTCCTTAAGGTCATTGAGTTAATGGGCCTAGGACGTGAAATGAAATAACTAATACATACGTCATACATAAATGATATAGATTCTTTGTAACTTATTCAAGTATCCAAGTACACTTATGAACGTTAACAGAAAAGATGTTAAGTTGATTCTAAATGTAGAGATTCCTCCTTAAGGTCATTGAGTTAATGGGCCTAGGACGTGAAATGAAATAACTAATACATACGTCATACATAAATGATATAGATTCTTTGTAACTTATTCAAGTATCCAAGTACACTTATGAACGTTAACAGAAAAGATGTTAAGTTGATTCTAAATGTAGAGATTCCTCCTTAAGGTCATTGAGTTAATGGGCCTAGGACGTGAAATGAAATAACTAATACATACGTCATACATAAATGATATAGATTCTTTGTAACTTATTCAAGTATCCAAGTACACTTATGAACGCTAACAGAAAAGATGTTAAGTTGATTCTAAATGTAGAGATTCCTCCTTAAGGTCATTGAGTTAATGGGCCTAGGACGTGAAATGAAATAACTAATACATACGTCATACATAAATGATATAGATTCTTTGTAACTTATTCAAGTATCCAAGTACACTTATGAACGTTAACAGAAAAGATGTTAAGTTGATTCTAAATGTAGAGATTCCTCCTTAAGGTCATTGAGTTAATGAGCCTAGGACATGAAATGAAATAAGTAATACATACGTCATACATAAATGATATAGATTCTTTGTAACTTATTCAAGTATCCAAGTACACTTATGAACGTTAACAGAAAAGATGTTAAGTTGATTCTAAATGTAGAGATTCCTCCTTAAGGTCATTGAGTTAATGGGCCTAGGACGTGAAATGAAATAACTAATACATACGTCATACATAAATGATATAGATTCTTTGTAACTTATTCAAGTATCCAAGTACACTTATGAACGTTAACAGAAAAGATGTTAAGTTGATTCTAAATGTAGAGATTCCTCCTTAAGGTCATTGAGTTAATGGGCCTAGGACGTGAAATGAAATAACTAATACATACGTCATACATAAATGATATAGATTCTTTGTAACTTATTCAAGTATCCAAGTACACTTATGAACGTTAACAGAAAAGATGTTAAGTTGATTCTAAATGTAGAGATTCCTCCTTAAGGTCATTGAGTTAATGGGCCTAGGACGTGAAATGAAATAACTAATACATACGTCATACATAAATGATATAGATTCTTTGTAACTTATTCAAGTATCCAAGTACACTTATGAACGTTAACAGAAAAGATGTTAAGTTGATTCTAAATGTAGAGATTCCTCCTTAAGGTCATTGAGTTAATGAGCCTAGGACATGAAATGAAATAAGTAATACATACGTCATACATAAATGATATAGATTCTTTGTAACTTATTCAAGTATCCAAGTACACTTATGAACGTTAACAGAAAAGATGTTAAGTTGATTCTAAATGTAAAGATTCCTCCTTAAGGTCATTGAGTTACTGGGCCTAGGACGTGAAATTAAATAACTAATACATACGTCATACATAAATGATATAGATTCTTTGTAACTTATTCAAGTATCCAAGTACACTTATGAACGTTAACAGAAAAGATGTTAAGTTGATTCTAAATTTACATTTACTACCAGTTCGCAAGTCAAGGTCAAGAACTGGCAAGAAACTCTCCGCCACTCTTTTTAATCGCTAAGTTATGAATCATACAAATTGTTTGAACTGGAGCAAATCATTCCCAAGGATTAGGATCATTTATATATTCGTCAAATTTATAAAAAGCTTTATTTATTAATTTAGGCACAGAAGGCTGATCACCTACTTGCCTATTCATTTAAGAAATGATCATAAAACATATACAGAATCTGGGGCCCAGAACTAAAAAGGTTGTAGCGCCATTGATTTTTTATTGATTACTTTATGTCTAACGAGAGCTTTGAATCCATTTAGTGGTTCGCCCAAGCGAAATACTCTAATTTCGCTTGGGCGTCTGTTGTAAAAACTAATATAATTTCCATATAAGGAGTGGTTTATCTTCTGGAGCCTGGTTATGTCTGTTTTGAATATTATACCGTTGTTTGTTATTATTTACTATTACCAATTACTGTTATAATAGGTTTTTTTGTTTATATTTTTGTTTACCTATCTTTTTCAAGGGACGAATTAAGCAAGCCAGCGACATCCTTATACGTACACAACTTGACGTGTACGTTGGAGGCGGCCGTGCGCGCGACGAACGCACAATACGAGCCACAGCACGTTCTATCAAGGCTTCATGTCAATTTATATCCTAATTGTATGTATATGTTCTAATTTGTAAAATTATAACTCGTTTATAAAATATTAGTTTGTTTACTGACATGTGAAAAACCTCTTTATTAAAGCCTAGTACACTTTGGGTTTTGGTCTAATACTATATTGCATTTACGGTCTTTTATGCCTGACACGTTAGTTTTTCGATATATTACATGTGTTTCACCTTGCTGTTTCTGTATTTTTTTTAATTTGAAGATTCGACCATATAAGAACGCTTCTCCAAAAAAAATCTGTATTTTTTCGACACGACTCTCACTATCAACGATATTAACAAAATGTGAAATTCTTGCAGGTGACGGCCGCGAAGACAGCGGTTGGGATGTGTTCGCACTGCAGTACCGCGTGGATGGACCACTGGGAACGTTATTTCCCGCCACCTGTGCGGCCAGGTATCGAGCCTTGTTCACACAATTGTGGCGAGTGAAACGCATCGAGTACGCCCTGCATGACGCCTGGCGCGATCATACGATATTGCAGAAGCGGCTCAAGGCGATGCCTGGTAAGTTTCCAATTTATCCTTATTCTATTAAAATCTCTGCATCTGATTTCATGACCATTGAAAGTGCAACTGTCCCTGCTACTTGAAACTTGAAACTTGTAAAAAGTTTAAACTATTGCCGAAAAAAAAACACGTGTGTGTACTTATGTACACGAGGTAGAAGTTATACTTCTTAGGCGTAATAAGATGAGTCTTTTGTAGAAAAAACGACACTAACAATTGTAAGTTTTATTATAACGCATTATCTAGTTAAATCGAGTTTATTTGAATATTACAAAAAATATAGAAATATTTTTTTTTATAATTAAATAATATGACAGTTTTTATTTTACACTGTTGACTATGCTAACTTCAGGGTGTCAGTTTTTTGTGACGATGTCTGGGTGTCGGCGCACGCACTCTGAGTCCTGATTGGTCGTTACGAGTTGTGGTTTTTCTTTATAAAGAAAATCTTATATATATATATATATAAGATTTTTTGTTACGACACTCATTACAGTCCGCTTCGTTTCACAATACTCTCAATGGAGAATTTATTTTTTAACGTGGTTTTGAAGAAATTAAATGGTTACATCAACGCTCAAACTTGGGCTTATTCTCAACGTGTCCATGTTTTTTATTTCGAAACAATCACTTTATTTATTAATTTAATAAAGTTTATTGCTTAATTTAATAAAGTTAATTGGTCAATTTAATAAAGTTTATTGCTCAATTTAATAACGTTTATTGCTTAATTTAATAAAGTTTATTGGTCAATTTAATAAAGTTTATTGCTTAATTTAATAAAGTTTATTGGTCAATTTAATAACGTTTATTGCTTAATTTAATAAACTTTATTGGTCAATTTAATAAAGTTTATTGCTTAATTTAATAAAGTTAATTGGTCAATTTAACAAAGTTTATTGGTCAATTTAATAAAGTTTATTGCTCAATTTAATAAAGTTTTATTGCTCAATCTAATAAAGTTTTATTGCTCAATCTAATAAAGTTTATTGGTCAATTTAATAAAGTTAATTGGTCAATTTAATAAAGTTTATTGCTCAATTTAATAACGTTTATTGCTTAATTTAATAAAGTTTATTGGTCAATTTAATAACGTTTATTGCTTAATTTAATAAACTTTATTGGTCAATTTAATAAAGTTTATTGCTTAATTTAATAAAGTTTATTGGTCAATTTAATAAAGTTTATTGCTTAATTTAATAAAGTTAATTGGTCAATTTAACAAAGTTTATTGGTCAATTTAATAAAGTTTATTGCTCAATTTAATAAAGTTTTATTGCTCAATCTAATAAAGTTTTATTGCTCAATCTAATAAAGTTTATTGCTTAATTTAATAAAGTTTATTGGTCAATTTAATAAAGTTTATTGCTTAATTTAATAAAGTTTATTGGTCAATTTAATAACGTTTATTGCTTAATTTAATAAACTTTATTGGTCAATTTAATAAAGTTTATTGCTTAATTTAATAAAGTTTATTGGTCAATTTAATAAAGTTTATTGGTCAATTTAATAACGTTTATTGCTTAATTTAATAAAGTTTATTGGTCAATTTAATAAAGTTTATTGCTTAATTTAATAAAGTTAATTGGTCAATTTAACAAAGTTTATTGGTCAATTTAATAAAGTTTATTGCTCAATTTAATAAAGTTTTATTGCTCAATCTAATAAAGTTTTATTGCTCAATCTAATAAAGTTTATTGCTTAATTTAATAAAGTTTATTGGTCAATTTAATAAAGTTTATTGCTTAATTTAATAAAGTTTATTGGTCAATTTAATAACGTTTATTGCTTAATTTAATAAACTTTATTGGTCAATTTAATAAAGTTTATTGGTCAATTTAATAACGTTTATTGCTTAATTTAATAAAGTTTATTGCTTAATTTAATAAAGTTTATTGGTCAATTTAATAAAGTGTACATCTCAGGTTAATAAGCTTAATTTCTCAAGTTAACAATGTCACTTTATAATTCATCGACTATAGCAACATTGCTTACTATAGTCGATTCATTACGAACTGAGGCTTCGGGTCATACATTATTTTATCTCGCTCGCACTCACAGGTCTTATGGAGAGGTGTAGTGATGTACGTAAGAATTGTAGAGGTGCATATTGATAGCGAGATAATTAAGATCGATATGCTTAATTATTTTACATATTAATAGAAAGAATTTTTCGCTATCGGAAAATAAAAGTTTTTATTTTGTAAGATAAAATGTTTGTTTCCAAATAAATGCATGAACTGATAGAAATGTTATCTTAATGTGAAAACGCTGTTTTTATATTTTAAAAATCCCCATCCGTATCGTCCTCGTCATTTTCATCTGCCTGTAGGTTAATTATCAGAGGTGGTGCTTGATCTCTTAAAATACTTAGACATATCGACCTCGCGTGCGCAGTGCAGACTGCCAGACGACTCATTTTTAAATGCTTTGACTTTAATTAGGTCTGCGGTCATAGGTTCGATCCCCGGCTGTGCACCAATGGACTTTCTATGTGCGCATGTAACATCCGCTCGAGTGATGTAGGAAAACATCGTGAGGAAATCGGCTTGCCTTAGACTCAAAAAGTCGACGGCGTGCGTCAGGCACAGAAGGCTGATCATTTAGTATTCTTTACAAATGATCATGAAACAGATACAGAAACTGAGGCCCAGACCTAAAAATTAATATCCTTGCTGATTTTAACCACGTGAATTTAAAATACATTCACTTCCAAGCGAACATCGTGCTTCGTACGCCCTAACAAGGGCGGCCTCAAAGGGTTATTTGTCTTACGGAAGACAAATAACCCTTTGAGTTAATAGTCCATGCGTGATCATAGTATTAATTGTTGACTGTAATTCGGCACATTTTTTTCATAAGGCAACACTGGCAACAACCAATCCGTCTGAATATATTCCTGATAAAACCCTGTTGCTGAAAAGATATTAAAGACGTATAGAGATTCTGTATGTTTGAAACACATTTTGAGTGTATGTTTTTTTAACACGCCCAGAGGTATGGAGTCTAATGCGTCGTGTATCATGCTTACGGGCCGAAGCTTTGCGTCTTTGCGGAGCCCTACAGGACGCGAGTTGCGAGGGGGCGGAGCCTGCGTGGGTGGAACTGCTATCCGCCGCTTCTGAGGGCCACCATCTTGATAGGTTGTTGCAGCTCCATCATAATGCACTCGACAGACACTCGATTCATGCAATGATACATCATAGTACACAGGTAGGTTGCTATTGATTGTATTTTTTTTTCTTGTATTAATTTTATGTTTCAAATATAGTTATTAAATGACAGTATGATTGATATGACGTATGGTAGTTGCGTTAGTTATGTTTTAAAGATATATTTATTTGTATTTAATTAATATAATAAAAATAGTATAGAATTTTATTCAATATTTATTAAAAACTGAACTACTCCACTATGTATTTTTATAAATAAAAATGTGTATATCTATTTAACAACAATTCATTGTGTATGATTTGGGAACCCTTTAAAGTAAACAATACCTGTCAGAGTTCCCAGCTCTTCCAGAACAAACTTAATAATAATTTCCATAAAAATATATAATTTGATTACATTTTTTTTCTCATCTCAACTGTTCTCATCATGAAATGTGTAAGTACGTACGTATTAGGTCTCAGAAGGATCTCGAACATTCCGTAAGGTGTGTTCATAAGCCAGTCCTTTAATCGTATTTTTAGAATGTATTGAGCACGTATATATTACCTATTTAATCTATTATAGATATAGTCTTCATATTGTCTGGCGAAGTTCTTCTGGCTTCGAAAGACGAAGAAGACGACAACATCCCTATTTCTTTTTAGGAACAGTCTACTATCATACGGGAGCGCTCTGTGTGGTTTTAAAATTAACAGATACATAGCTTTATTGGCTGAGGTGATAAAGCTCATTGGGAATAGATATTGTTATTAAAGTCATTTATTCGTAGCCACTTCAAAAAAAGTGTGAATGTCAAAAAAAGAATACATATTAAATGCTTCTAATTTTACATTTACTGCCAGTTCTCAAATAAAGGGAAGAGAAGAACTGGCAATAAACTCTCCGCTCCACTCTTTTTCATCGCCAAGGACCTGCAACCGTTACACCATGTTCCATATGACTTCTTAAGTAATTAATAATAATAAAATAAATTAAAAACAATTAAAAACAATTTTACATTTACTGCCAGTTCTCAAATAGAACGGAAGAGAAGAACTGGCAATAAACTCTCCGCGCCACTCTTTTTCATCGCCAAGGACCTGCAACCGTTACACCATGTTCCATATGACTTCTTAAGTAATTAATAATAATAAAATAAATTAAAAACAATGATTTGTCGTCTATCAGCAGGAGGCATGCTGAAGCACGCACTTACATTCTCGTGGGAACAACGCGCATATACGTCGAATCAAACAAACAATAACTCAACTTTTTTGTAACTTTGTTTTGTACGTTTCAGGAACTTCAATCATATCTAGGTAATGTCCTGAACGAAACATTGGCGTTGCGAAGTTTTGAGACGACCTTGCATACAGGGATTAATACGGAATTGGAAAGACGCGAACGATACGAGGCCCTCAAAGCTGAGAGGGCTGCAAGAAGTGAGTACTAATAAGAATGTTTTCTTGCCGATTCCATAAAGACCGGCGATTCGCGAGGCATGAGTGGTATCAACGTGATGTGCCATTCTTGATCACAGCAAGACCTGAAAGGTACTTCAAATGTCTCGTTGGAAAAGTTTTAACAGCTTCAAATGTAACCTCGCTCGTACTTTGACGAAGACGCCTCCTCGACCACCTCAATTCAACCAGAATTGAAGAACAAGCTGTTTTTTTATATTTTTAGATGAATTCGCCATCACCTGCCCTGACGAAGCACAGGATAAGGAGAGGAGGAAAATATTTATTCAGTTTTTGGCGAGTAGGAAAGCTGATCTCAACGTCTGGGCTCGTTCATATCGGTATACTCTACGTTATGATTATTTCTTTAGTGATGGTTTAAACTTTATATGATATTTATTAATAGAAGAACAATATTATTAATTGGATACACTCGGTACGTTGATAATTTTTAATATAAAGTGTTGGTGTTGAAAATCAAATTTGACACTGGTCCCGACATGTTATCCGGTTCGAAGGACCATTAAATAATATTAAGATTTTAAATTGTAAAAGTATACGTGCTTTACTTACTTAATTAGTGGATTTTGCTCCCTTACTCATAAAAACTGAATCAGTCAAGACAAGAATAATCCTTGCAGAGGTCACGTGACAACATTGATCCTGAAACTGGCGCTTCATCAAGAGGTCTCCCTTCAGACCCTGGCCTTCCGACTGGACTACAGTGACTTCTACAAGCGAGGCGATGCCAAACTACACGAACCTTTGACGTATCAGCACAAACGTCTCAGCGAGATGGGACTCCATTTAGCTAAGGTATGTTGTTATGAAAGCGTATTTCTGTAATTTTTGTTTCGTCGTCCTGCATACCACTATTTTACAGTTGGTGAATTATATAGTGATGATGTTAGATGGTGTTGTGGAAAAAATTACTTGCGTAAAAAAGAAGCCAAAGGCCAATTAACCAATTCAAAGTTTTTGTTCGAAATGAAGACGTTTTCTAAGACGAAAAGTTTTCTATGAATAGAAATGTAATATTAATAATGTATTGTATTAAATGAAAAACACTTTCTAAATATAATTTTTTTTTTCAGACTAGACTCCTAGACCACACCAAGAGAAAGTGACAAGAGGCTGTGGAACCATCCACTGGATTTTTTTGCACAAAGTGGATTGGTCTCGGATGTGTTTGGGCCGAGTAATGTGATGGACTTTTCTCTCACTCTGATTAGCTATAGGTCATAGGGTTTTTGTCCTAATATAAGGCCTTACTGTGTGAAAATAAACTTTTAAAAAAACCAGTTAAAAGATTTTGTTAAGCCTTGTACCCTGAAGGTTTTTCATTAAAAAAAAACTAACTAAAAAGGTCCAGTTAAAATGATATTTTAAATATTAGATTTTTAGTTACATCGTCATCTCGGAATATGATAAATTTAAAATACACCTTTGTAAAATTTTAATGGAATCCATTTAATTAACTAATTTTTAACTTTAAAATTGACACCATTTTATAATCCTCAGTTAAAATAATCGAGGCACGAAATAGTTGTAATGTTTACTCTAAGTTTTGTCAATGCCATAACATTTTATTAATAAAAACTTATTTTTATATTAAGTTGTTTTATTTTTGCCCAAAAAAAATTAAGTATGAATGCACATCACCACAAACCGCCTTTTGATTTGTCAGAATGACATTGATTTACCAAAGAACGATGTCAGGTTGTGTGACAGATGTCGGTCTACGGTAACGGCTGCCCATTAATCACGGGATTTTTTAACCCCTCCCTCCCCCGTGATACATAGTGAGGTTTAAGACTACCCCACCCCTCATAAAAAAATCACGTGTACTTTTTAGTACCTAGTGCATAGTGATAAAGTGACGTATTGGAACTATAAGGACTACTTCAAATACTAAGCTCTTCAAAATAATAATTAAAAAGACTGAAAAATTGCCAAATAAAGAAGAGAAAGCTAAGAAAAAGGCAACTTTGGAGAGACCAAAAACGAGATCAAAGAAGTAAAAAAGACGGCGTCTCTTATCTGGTACAACACACAATAAGGTTCTCATTTATAAAACAAAACCTAAAAATAATCAAATCCTTATATATGAAAATGCTTTGAAAAAAACAAAGAAACGATAGGTATATAGTATTGTCTATGGTTAACATAGATTTTACGCATTGAAAGAAAACAATTTTTAACCGGATTAAAGCTATTTGTATTATTATAAACTTATAATTATTTTAATAATTATAAGTTTGGTTTTGGTTCTCTGAGAAAAAGTATACAAATAACCAAAAACCACCACGCACAACAAGTGTCAACCAAGAAATGTTTTAGCTCACCTTGCGAATACTTTTAAAAATTGTTAAAGATTAACATTTTTTTAAAGTGTTTTAAAACTTTTAAAAAGGACATTACAGGTAAAGTTCATGATTTAATTTCTCAATTGACAAAGCAGTTACCTCGCTTCAAGACACATCTTTACAATGCTCAAGTCAGGAACTAACCTCGTGCGTTTTAAGAGAAGTACCTTAAATAAAGTAAATCATTATTAAGACTGGCCCGAAACTCGTATCTTCCAAACCGTACTTATGTCTAGGTTTAATAATAGTAACCTTGTTTCATGTTTGTATTTCATCCATAATTAATAAAACACTAGTCATGCAAAAGTCTTCTTTTTTTTAAATGCACCGGTGCCAAGCCATTTAGACATGCCTTTATATTTCCATTACGTCCCATTAGAATTCCTGTTACGCCCTGTAACTGTCACATTATTTTGAAGATAAAAATTATATTTTATTTGATATCTATTTAAACTATATAAAAACATTGAAATGAACTTATAATTATTTTAAATTTACTATAATACAAATAGGTTTAAGCCGGTAAAAAAATTGTTTTCTGTCAATGTATAAAAGGTATGTTAACCAAATACAATACACTAGACTACATATATATAAAAATATGCTATGTTCAAAATATAACCAAAGCGCTATACTTTAAATCTGTATAAGGATGAAAATGTCTATATTTGTAACTGATTTAAAAAAAAATAAAGATGACGTAATGGACTACATTAGGAAAATTGTATTGAAATAAAAAGGATGTGATGTATAATATTTTATTATAACAAAAGATTAGAGCTTCTACTATAAGATTTACGTTATATTATATATAAATAATCACATAGTTTTAGAATTACAGCCACTTGAATATACTGTAGTAACGATGAATGGTATCTTGATACACATGTGCCGATGTTTTGATACCTTTTTCATAAAAGTATGGCTCAGTCACTCCTTCATAACTAATACCCCACCAAACCTGAAGATTGGTGACTGAAGACGGATAGTGCTCACGTTGAACTCTGTCGACTAATTGGAAAGCTTTCTTATAGCTTTTAGCATAAATACGGTCATATTGTTTATTAAAATATTGCTAAATTGTAAAAACATTCTCATCCCCGTGTCATCTTTGACCTTCCTTTGCGTACCGCTTCAGTAGTTTTTTCGGTTTTACCACCCTATTCTTTTTTTAAATATCAGTTAAGAAATGACTACTACACTACTAGACTAGTAGTAGTCAAAGTCAAAAATCATTTATTCATATAGGTAACTCAATGTACACTTATGAACGTCAAAAAAAAGAAATATACATTAAATGCTTCTAATTTTACTTTTACTACCAGTTCTCAAATCAAGGGCGTAGAACGGAAGACAACTGACAATAAACTCTCCGCCACTCTTTTTAAACGGCAAGTTTTGCAAGAGCTGCAACCATAACATTGTCCACATGACATCAGCAAGGGGCATGGTGATAGTAGTAGTAGTAGTAGTACTCTCTTATAGGCTACAAGTCCGAAGTTATCTTTTAAAATACGTGACATGGTTCTAGGTGTTATCTTCATCTCCCGAGATCTTTTGCTTTCGGACAGGATTTCTTCGTATACAGTAGTTAGCTACTGACCACTTTTTTCGTACGAATACTACGTAGATGGCCAAACCTTTTTCTGTCACAAACAGAGGTCTCGTTGTACCTATTAATAGCCTGGAACACAAACATTTTACTAATACCAAGCGTATGGAGAAAAAACAAAAATATAAAAATGACAGATTCTAAATTCAAATGTATTTTTTTAATGTTCAATTGTAGCAGTATTTATGGCCAGACTAAGTATATGGCCTTAGTTTTATTAAATATGTTTATTTGCAAAGTAGTGTTGACCTAATGGCTTCAACGGGCGACTCTCATCCCTAAGGTCGTAGGCTTTATGCGGTGCGTCAATGGACTGTCTATTTGCGCATTTAACACTCGAAAGAAAACATCGTGAGGAAACCGGTATCATGTATTAGACTCAAGAAGTCGTATGCATGGCACATAACGATGTGTCATGCACATAAATCTAACCCCTACTTGATATTTGTCAAATAATATTCGTATTCTCTACACAAAATTCTATTAATAGAACCTATGCCCCAGTTATGACAATTGTAATCTAGAAGAAATATTTATTAGTTTCTAATAACGAATTTTTTCGTTGTTAACTACAACACACATATTGTTTTCATTCGGAAGCTCACGACTACTTGGTTATTAAATAAACAGTGAGTTGTTTATACGTTTTTATTTACGCATAAAAGATACCATTATTGGATTATTTTCTTAAAAAGGTTTTTATGAACGAAATAAATACTTGCTCGAAGAGTAAAGATAGTGAGTAAACTCGTCAATCTTAGAGTAAGATTCAAAATTGAATAGTTAGCGCTGAGTATAATTCCCGTATGACTAAACGTATTGGATTATCTTTAGCCTGTAGTATATTTAAATTTATAAAATGTAGCGTTTATACTACTTTAAACATAGAAAAAAACACTAACTGTTGTAGTATTTTTATATTATGGCAATAGCCAATAGTTCTGTTGTAGTGTTTACCTGTGTAACAATAATACAGTGATGCAACTTGGGGGTTTCTCCACATAATTAAGGGAGGGTCAAGAGAGCTAGAGGCGGTTTAAGGAGGTACATTTATTTAGAGAGTATTTTATACGAGATAATAAACATAGAACCGATAATAAACTAAACCATGAAGAAATATCAAAAAGCTATTATACTGCAAGATGGGAATTTTATACTATTTTGTACTACTTGAATGTATCTTTAATGCATATTTGAAATTACCTGTCAACGAAAATGTACAACAAAAAACTACTTAATCTGTGGTTACATGTGATTTTTTGTTCAAAATTTGAAATTTTCTTTTGTTGTTACTACTAACTTTTACTTGTTAAAATTTCAAATACTTTGTTCCGACTTTTGAATTAATCGGTAAACTGACTACTGTGAACGAAGAAAAACAAAAGAGCAGTTCATAAATTATTCCTATATCTATTTATTTGTATTAACATTTGAATGTTCAAAGTTATTTTGTGTTTACATTGCAAGAGGCAATAATGTCGTGTTTTACTGATTTAGAAAATATTGACGACGAAATTAAAGAACTTTTTAAAAACTACAAAAACAAAAGAGCTACAATATACGAACCATGTACGAACAATAATTTCAAGGAGTGTTTAATTGGACTTTCAGAGGTAATGTTTAAGTCGAAGCAGTTTTTAGTTGTTCTAAGTGTATCAAGAATTTCTTAATGAACAAATTTACACTTTTTATATGTTTTATAAATAGATTTAATCTTTATATACCTATAGTGTGGAATAAGCTCTATATAACTAACTCAACTAATTATAGGAACTAGGTCTTCTCAACATAAGTTATGTTTTCAACCCTCATATCAACATTGAAGAGGAAACCTTAAGCTCAGATGCCTTAATAAAACTGATAAACGCTGTATGGACACTCTTGCATCATTATAAAAATATTTCAGAAAAATGTGAAGCCTTACAAGAACAAAACTATATTCTGGAACATAGTAACAAACAATTAAATGTAAGTTTTTACACTCCTTTAAAAAGCTTGCAATAAGTGACAATGTAATTTTTACATAAATTTGAGCATAGGGCTTACACACGGTTATCGTTATAATACATCTTTGTTTAAAAACTCCATATACTATTTATTTACAAAAATTATAATTTTTACTTTAGTTAAAAAATCTTAAGAAAACTATAAATCTAATTATGTTATGTTTTATTATATATATAATTTAAGGGATCCATGGGAAAATTAAAAAATAAACTGAACACAGAGAAAAATGAGTCCCGAGCTTGTGTTGCTTCTGCTCAAAGGGTTTCCGATCAATCAAATGAAGTGTATCAGAAGTTAATTGACACCCGTGCAAAGTTAAATCATGTGGTGAAACAAAAGGAGGCAAATGAGAAATCATTACAAAATAAGATAGCAAGGTTGACACTGGAGAATGAAAAGTTAACTGACAAACTTAGGGGTAAACCAGGTAAGTGTTTATAATCAGTACAGTTGCACTGCCAATGGTTACGGCACATGACATATTACCTCTTAATTAGATTTGGTAAAACAGTTATGACAGTTAGTATAATCATTTAAAAACTGTTGATTCATACTGTGTCTCATCTGCCTTTAGGAGTTACAGGATCTAAAAACTAGCTGTCACTGTTGTAACTCAAGGCATCTAAAATTTTCAATCTACGCAACAGATTTTAATTATGTTTTTATTAACATACAGTCAATGTTATCTCTGCATAGTAAACATATACAGAATAACAATGAAGCCTTTGTAATAGCTAAACAAATAATCTACTACGCTATTAATGTGGGTCTTTGTTTAACCCATCTTGAAGGTGGATACACACCATGCGCAGACGTCTGTGATGCAACCATCAGACAATTAAAGGAAAAGGAGAAGAAACACAAGTCTATAATAGCTCAATTACAGGCCAATAATCAAGAACTGTTAAACGAAGTTATATCTATGAAGGAGGAGGTCATTTTGACTGGATTAAAAAATATTTAGTGTAACACTGATTAATTTGAAATTGAAAAACACTGTTTTGCACAAATATTTATGTTATTAACTAGACTTGATGTAGTCTCAATTTTCACAATTGACAAGTTTTAAAAATATTTTTCTCCAGAAGAGCTATTTCATTTATTATTAATTCAATCCGATATTTATAATGTTCCTCAGTTACCAAAAAGTATTATAATAAGGTTGTTTTAACTTATTTAAACACAAGTTGTAGGATAAGCTATTGACAAATAATTCATGTTAACGATGCTGCATTGGCTAAAGTTTCCGTAATATTGTAGTTATGTCAACTCTTTTAAGTAGATTTAAGGCTTAAAACTAATATACTGGCATCAGGCTAGAGAGTTTGTACTTTGTGTTTATTAAACAAAAGCAAAACAATTATTGTATTCAATATTCCAGTGACGTTACGGATGTAACTTCCATTCGCGATATCGAGAGTTACGATCATAAGTCGATATCACAATGAATTCTCGATTTTAGTAGTACTAATAATTCGAATTGATATATTTGTACGATATTTACCGTTAGATGTGCCTTCAACGCTTAAAGCTTTATTGTTGTTCGTTTTGTAAGAAAATAATTATAAAAGTAGTTTTCAATCATCTTTAATACGTGGCAGGGGCTTGGGATAAAATTTGTTTAGCATTACTTTGTGAGGCCTGGTCATTGTCGAAACTTGTCATGTTTTAAATGATTGTACCATAACCTTGACTTGCTAATGCCATCAAGTTGTGTATATCCTTCATGACCTGACATCCATTTTACCAGTTTTTTAACACACAAAGTACGAAAATTGGAGAGTCCTATTTATTGACCGGTGCTGTAACTGATTTACAGATTTTGAATACTGACGAAATAATTCCTTGAATATTAAACAATTGTAAAGATTTTTTAAACTATTTCACATGCATATCGAAGTTGATAATTATAATGGTTTTAGGAATCGCTATTTTTCGTTAATCTAGCTACTACTAGCCACAAATATTATTTTTGTCATTTGTATATATATTGTGTCGGCACGTTTGTATAGTGGAGAAAATGTTAAAATAACTACGGCCCATTGCCAAGAACTACATAACGACACAACCGGATAATAAATATTTCATATTGTTTATATACTTCAAAATGTACGTGAAATCATATTATACAAAACATTTTTTTTATTCCTTATCCAATATGCAGGAATTATAACCGACAAACGCATCATAATGACAATTGACATATTTTTAGACGTTTAAAAATTAGTAAATAGTACTGGTGTGTGATTTTGTAAAATCTGTTAATTTGCGAGGTTAATTGTGATACAATGATTTGATTATTATTAAATATTTTTAATAAAACATATCTTTTATTGAATGACCTTTATTCAGAAAATTCTCTGTCGGTCCACCATCCTCCAATATAACTAGCGGCCTCTTTTGAGGCAAACTTCGGGAGGACCGCCGTATCTTAGGCATAACGATCGTTGACACATGTCAGGAATTAACAGGCAAGTAAAAAAAACTACGTCTACGTAGGCAAGGGGCATAACGTATGGATAATTAGTATAAATAGATTGAAATATTTTGTAATTCTAGTCGAGGCATGAGTTAAAACACCATTTAAGTAACGAATTTATTGATTGTATTCAATTTAATTACAAATAATTTAAAATTTCAATGTTGATACACAATTAATACAAATTTCAAACGCTAAATATGCACCTCGTTCTCTCAATTTCAGTTTAGGGAATCAGAGCGGTTTTTAAACTCGTCTTTTCTGTTGAATTATGATTACGCTGCGATGAAAAGAGATAGATAAGTGCTTAGTTAAAGTGATTTTTTTAAAATTAAAGGGCTTTAATAATCTAAAGAAAGATCAGTTTTTGACAGCAAACGAAAAAAGAAAGTTTTTGTAATGGAAAAGCTATTTTTTGTCACATGTCATAAACAACATAAAACCTTTTTGCTCACATAACTGTTGAGGTTTGAAAACTAATTGTAAAAGAAAAGTTTGCAGTCTTCGTCTAGGCATAAATACATTTAACAATAGGGGACACCTTTTACTAATTACTAACCAACGATGTAAAATAGATAAGTATAATCATTTATCAATTCCATTTATTAAAATCATAGAAACAGGGTCGTAGACTACTATTATTTATTTACCTTGAGTTAAAAATACATGTTTAAAGTTCGATAAACAATTTGTTGTTTTTTGCTTTAATCGATTAGATTATTTGGTATTTCCTCTTCTTTATATTACGATTACTTAGGATCAAAGAAATTAAAATAGTATGCTGACATGACCCAAAAAAACTCATCTGATCAACAAATAATTACTGGTAATAATAAGTTTATTAAAGTGTCCCGAAAATATGGTTGTGTATGGCAATTTTAAAAATTCCCGCTCTTCGTAATGTACTTAAATTTCTTTGCTTTTAACTAAGCCATTGATGAACTCAAAACCCTAAATATTAACTTTATGGCGTTAACTATGGGTTTTATCATTAATAACAATTAAAAAAGCCTTAAAAACTTCTTTAGGTAAATATAATTAAAAATACTGTAATAAAGAATGATATAAAACAATCAGATACTTTTAAGTAGATTAAAACTATTATATACCTTAAAAAATCTCCAACCGATCTACAATTAGTAAATATAAATATTTAATTTCCATTAGAAAAATCAAACTCTGATTGAACATTTAATAATCTCTTTTAAACTTTGGCACATTATATTGCATTACAGTGGATAAATCATTCACTATGAACCCCATAGGTTACCCCTACACAACAATGAATGCTTTAGAAATGTCTGTTATAAAAATTATATAATATTCCAACAGTCACTTACGTAATTTAGTAATCGACTTATAATAAAGAAAACAAACAGATTCCTAATTTCTTAAATCACTGAAATCTCATTTACCAAAAGCGAAAAGGGACAAAAGTGGATTCAATTAGGCGTCACGATAAATGACAAAAAACTATGATCTAGTCTTTTTTTGACTATGATGATCCACGCTTGATACATTTATAATCTACATAATAAATGAAATATTTTAATTGGAACAGTACCCTTGGCACAAATATTACAATAATATCTATCGTAACTAACTTGTAACTGACAACTGAATTGAAAAAAATGGCGATGTTTTTTCCGTGACCATTTTGTTTGCGTCAATATATTTCCCACGGGATCGTGGAACATATAAAAGAAAACAACTACATAATATAATTAAAGTTAAATTATAACTATTCCTGAAACAAAACGATATGTTTTACTATCCTGGACACAACGTTAATAGTAAATTATATAGTTTATTACAGAAATATGTATGTACATCAGTAAACTTTCTGTAGTAGCCTCGGTTAACTTTTATATATTATTTATGGTAGGGGTATTGTAGGATTACAATTTTGAGGACATTTATAAGAATTATGCCTCTATTGAATTTTTTAAAGGAAAACTAAACATAGCGGTGTGAAAATTTATCTTCATAGTATATTTACAAGACTCCTTTTGGCGAATCTTTGGGTAAGTATTACGAATCTAAATCGGAATGTTAGAGCTTTTCGGGTACTATGAAAACCAATGTATAACTGATACAAAATGAAATCTTTTTGCATTATAAAATTTACAATAATTCAATGTTATCATGAAACAGCGCCAGTACTCTATAACTCTCAATGGCGATTGCGACCCTTATGTTGAGTTATTGTACCGTGCAATTCCATTGCGCAGATGAATTTTGAGAGAACACTGCAATTCCATGTAAATAAATCGGGGTGGGTATCACTATCGTCATTGAAGTTTACAGAGTACCGGCGCAGTTACTATTAGTATTCAAATCGGATAGCTATATATATCAGAATTGTAATTTTCTTAAAGAAATTGACAAGTTCGTTTAGTTACTGGCTTTTTCTTGATCGCTGCTCTCACCGCCTCTTCAAATACTTCGTGCATATTTACTCTTTCTAAAGCCGAACACTCCACCAGCTGGGCAGCTCTGAAATCAAATATTAAAATAATTAATAAAAAAATAATATTCCAAGCGACTAAAGATTTTTTTAATGGCGAAAAAGCGATCGTAAATCAAGGCGTACGGCGAAATACTTTAGCCTGCCCCAGGCGAGTAATTGTCATAAAACAAATGATTAGAAAAATATTTATTTTCATGTAATTCTATTTTTAAATTATATTCGAAATCATTATGCATTTGTCACGTTATGAATGCCATATTGGTGTTTTGATGATTAACTTCAAGATTTTGCTGGAAAAGAAAACTGCTTATGGTAACGTACACCCGCGAATAAGACTAATATATAAAGGAACATAAACTTTCATAATTACTATTGGTACATTGTAATCACAATTCTTATCTCTCTCTTATCGAGCGACCGGCCACTGCCCAGAATACAATCATCGTGAAACACAAAACTATATGTATTTAACGACTAAATATATCGACAACAGTTCATTCATGTTCATATATGGATGTTCTATCTATATGGATAAAAAAAGAGACATTACTTGTCCAATTGAACCTTTATTTTATATTGTTTTAGAGCAAAGTGCGACATATTTTTTTGGATTGAATCTCAAGTAACAGTAATATTTAATAATAATAAAAACAACAGTTACAAAGGAATCATTTAATTTAACCATATATTAAAACTTCATTTTATTAGGTCCCTCCATATGAAATTGGCGTATTTCGTACTGGCCACTTTAATCACGATGTTCTCCTCTTTGGGAAGGAATTCCAAAATCAAATTTGTACAGCTATTTACTCATGTATTTGTGCTTCGATGACCGTCATTCATTTGTTTTTTTCTGTTTGCGTCACTCATTTTACAAAATGGAAAACTTAAAGTATCGCATTATTTACGAGTACGAGTACGTATTGATGACGAAGGGTGAATGATGTGTATGGCGGTCATATTGCAAAAGAAAACACAGTTCGTTTTTGGTTCCAACGTTTTCGTTCTGGAAATTTCGACCTGCAGAACAAGCCCCGTGGACGGCCTGAGACCATAAAGTTCATAATGAAGTATTGAAGGCTATTGTGGAAGCGGATCCATCGCAAACCACGTCCGAGTGAGCTGCAGGCTGCGGTGTTAGATAGAAGATTAAAAAGCTTGAACGAATTGACTGAAGCAAACCGTCAAACGCGCGTCGACTGCTGCGTTACATTACTGAACCGGCACAATATGAAGGTATTTTAAACCTGTATTTTATACTCGGAAGCGCTCAGCGCAATGGTTGGATCCTTGGATTGGTCCTGGCCAGCCAGCCAAATCCTGCCCCAAGCGAAAATTAAACCCCAAAAAAGTTACTTGTAAGCGTTTGGTGGACTAGTGCCGGTATTGTTCATTGTAGTTTTCTCAAATCTGGCCAGACTATTACGGCTGATGTCTATTGTCAACAATTGCAAACCATGATTGAAAAGCTAGCGGCTAAACAACCTAGGCTGGTCAATCGCTCCACGCCACTGCTACTTCACCACAACGCTAGACCACACGCTGCACAACAGACGGCTACCAAATTAGAGGAGCTTCAATTGGAATGTCTAAGACATCCTCCGTACTCCCTGGACCTTGCTCCAAGAGATTACCATTTTTTTCGAAATTTGGACAACTTCTTGCAAAGGAAAAATTTTTACTCTGATGGGGCAGTCCAAATCGCCTTCACAGATTTTATTGATTCCCGTCCGACTGGTTTTTTTTAGTAAAGGGATCAATGAACTACCTATGAGATGGCAAAAATGCATAGAAAACAATGGTTCATACTTTGATTAATTAAATATATTATATTTAAAAATATTCGACTTTCTGTTCCTCCCATACAAAACGCCATTTTATTATGTAAGGACCTAATATATTAAACAAACGGGCAGGAGGCTCTGATGTTAGTGCCTGCCATGGATATTCATAATGCTAGAAGATTCACAAGTGTCTTGCCGGCCTAGTACGGATAAGCCTTCTAAGGATTGGTACAGTATTGCCTATACGCAAAATGTATGCTTGTGATGCATAAAATATAGTATACAGTAATTCAAATTAAGAAGAAGCGAAACCCGATCTTGCTTAATTAAACAGTTAAGAAATCAGAACAGAAAACAAATAAGAGAATGGAGAGTTAAAATTATGTGTTACCAGTTGACAGTTGAGGTGAAAATGTAAAACAAATCATGGAACGAGTCGTTCCGTTCAATTGTGATTGGTCAACGGCACCAACAGCTTCTCTAGTATTATACGCGTTAACACATAACGTATCCGCACGTGTACCATACGCTTTCAAACGAGTACCATACGCGTCAATCAAAATTGCCGTTGTACGTTTGCACCCCCCGCTTCACATTCTCCCCAACAGATTCTATATAAAGTTAGATTTATTTATTAAAATACACCACGTCATATATAATGCATTTTCTATACTATATTATATAATCAGTCTATTCTAAAATACACGACAATCGCGACAAATACTAAATATATGTTTTAGTTTTTACTAGAAGTTTACTGGTAACTTGTAAAAACTAACATGTTGTAGTTAGTTAATAGTATTTCATTATGTGTTTTAAAATTAACCTACTGTTTGGTTAATAATTACCAAGTACATAATTTCTTAACTATCAATTAAGTTAGTCGGAAGTCTTACGTGAGCAATTCAATTTTAGTGAATCAAAATTATGTATGTTCCAATTGCATAAGAACTTTGGTAAGCCTAGCCCAGGCACAAAAAAAAATAGGAAACAGTTATTATGATCTGTTCTGTATCTGTATAAGACCGTAACACTAGCTAGAAACGCTGGTGTATGGGTGTCTATCACAAAATCATCTACTAATGAATGCAAGATGTCGAGTGAACGATCTTTGAATACTTTCAATGCGTTCTGAATAGATCGCATATAATTCAACCGTATTTATTTAATATTGCTGACTGACTGCGCGCTATACAAAATTGTTTTAATTTTACAGGCAAAACAAATCCGAGCATTCGTGCGGATGTGGTGACAACTTTATTAACTTGAGATATAAACGTTAATTTTCTATCAATAATTTCTTCTAATTCACAGTTCACCTCATACACAGTAACAAGCTGTTTTCTCTGGTGTATTGGATGTGTTTACATTAAGGATTTAATAAGCCCCAGAACTTTATACAATTCAGATCACTTTCAACGAGAGTAGAAGGTAGAGCTATACATTTTCAATCTTCAGCGAAGAAAACTTTACAGAGCTTTATAATCTTAACTTCGTTCACAAATGTTAAGAAGGGTTCCAAATGACATCCTTGGGGAATACCAGATCGCGCAATGTGGAATCGACTCAGCGCAATAACTACATACTGAGGCCTATTACGAAGATATGACTTAGACCAGTTCAGTATGTTTTCTCCAATTCCAAAGTTTCTGAATTAGTAAAGCTTGACTGACTTTGTCAAAGGCTTAGATTAAGTTAATACTATTTCAAAGATGAACTATCTACCTCCTTTCTTCAAAATTTACTGACAGAATTTTCTAGTTGTCAATATATGATTACGACGCCATCTTACCTAAAGAAACGTTTTGGCGGGTTCTTAAAATTATGAATTTATAGTTAAAAGAATTAAAAATTTGTATAGCTTCTACAGTCACTAATAAATAATATGAAATTGTTTTTGGAATCATATTCATTCATAACTATTCGATTTTAAGTTAATTGTGCTATGTAAAGTCATGGACGGAAGTTAGTATTGAGCGATTTCTTATCTGTGAACGATAATGCTGATATGGCAGCTGCCGACACCCGTCCATGATACCATTATATTTTTTATCTCAACAATGAAAGACAAACGCATTTAAAAATGTACTTTTATTCCTCTTCTTTTTGTCCTTATCTAAACTGTAGAAGTATATAGGCAGATCTACGGGTCATAGATAATAGAATTAACAGATTTCATGTTTTAAAAACGCGCTTCGGCATGTTTATCTTATTCTAGGGTTGCTTTGTGACTTTCAATTTCATTCAAATCTACGCAAACTTTAGTTTAGTCTGATTTTGTTGAATATAGATTATGAAAGAATACTCTCCAGACTTAATTACAAGGAGCATTATATTTATCTAAATAAATTATCAAAGTTTTTGATTCGATAAGGCATATTTATCTGTGGAATCTATTCGTTCATACCATAATTGCTTTTCTTATTGCCACTTTGGCTGGAATTTATAAAGCAGACTTTGATCTAAAACAATGACGTAAAACCTTTTAAGCGCTGGCCCTCAAAATTTGGTAAGAAGTGACAATGACAATTTAATAGAATTTTGATAATTAATAGAATTGACATCTGACAGCGACAAGACGTAATGACGTTTAGTTTAGTATTTAAAACAGAAATTGTTTTTTAGTTTGCAAGATATAGTATTTTGAGTGAAGGAACTTTTGTTTGTTAAGAAACTAAAAGAAATAGAAATTTCGATGATAAGTGTTATTTGAAGTCGTCAACCATTAATTTATATTAGGCTAAATTAATTCGTTCGATTACAACTCACCGTATTTTTCTTTTCAACTGTTTTCCCTCTTGTGTCGTGATCACAGCTTTTCCTGTATTGCGCAAATCCGTTTTGGTCGCTGAAATAATATGTTTTAATTAATTTTGACCCTATTTAATACATATCTAAAACTAACATTACCATATTTTGGTACTTCCGTTTCGTTTTAAATAATCGCTGCTCATTTACATATGACTGATTTCGATTTTACATATTTAAAATAAGTTGACAATATCAAACGTTATCATAGTCTATAAAATCCGTCTGCGTCAAATGTTTGGAAAATCTCGGATCTGTGGCCTTCGACAAGTTCGTCAATATTACGTATAAAAAATAAACCGTTTAGTTATAGGAACAGGGGGTTTAGTCAAGATGACTGAACAGTAGTGTATGTAGCAAGTCGAAAACTTAATTTGTATGAAAATGACAGTTCGTGTCGACAAAGTTTCTACCCCATATACATAATATTATGTATCTGTTACGTAATCTTTTTTTTAATAGGCAAGTTTGTGATCAGCCTGCACCTGACAAATATCGTCTATTTGGGTCTAAGGTGTGCCGGTTTCCGCATGAAGATTTCCTCACCATACGAGCGTTATAACATTGACAGAAGGTTGACGGTGATGCCAAGCCTAGGCCAACACTTTGACTATTATTCAAATTATACATGTGTTTCTGTTTAATTTCAAATACGTCCAATACATAAATATGTAGTTACACTTAGTTACATTTTCGACCCGTTCTGAATACGCCAGCGGAGTTTTTTTGGTAGATGGACTTCGATATAGTGTACGGAGGTATCGTGATATATTTTACCTTTTGTTTGTGTAAGTGTTATATGTTTATAATGAGAATAAACTTCTTTAAACCTAATTTATGTTATATATCCGATACTTAGGGTCTCGTTTGTTATGCATAAAAACTTAATTATTTTAAATCTTTTAATATACAGTAAAACCTGTTTATGACGATTCCTCCTACCAAAAACGCGTCTTAAGCGAGAAAGCGTATTATGCGGGATGGGGACAATAATACGTACTACATATTATTATGTTCTGATTTTGGTATATATAAGTATTAAATTATACATTTATAAATTACATAAATACCTAGTGTAATTATAATCAAATTATTTAAAATAATCACTTATTTTGGTTTGACAGAAAAATTTTGATGCATTTAAAAGATTTTCAATATAATTCAAGTTTTGCAGTGCGTCTTCGCTTTGATCCAAAGAAGCTACATAGCGTCTTAAATCATTAACAGTTGATAATGTCTGGGTGTTTGACAAAACCGGAGTTGACTCATCTTCGTCTTCATCATTATCACTTAGGGCCTCGTTTTGTGTGTTATTCACATTCTTAATAAGATCTTCAATTGATTGAATTTCGTACGGTGCTAATTTGTCATCAATGGAAGTATAACCAGGAAAACCTTGCAGTATCACGAGTTCTTCTTCTTTCAACACGACGTGAGGGTACGGGCGTTTTAAGCGGGATGACGAATCGTATTAAGCGTTAAGAAATGTATGAACATATGTCTCTATAAATAGGGACAATTTATATGATAAAATGATTAAGTTGTGAATTTGAGTTACAGTATAGTTAGAATATTTATTACTTTAGACTTGGAATAATCCATAATGGGATTAATTATATCAATAAAAACACTTACCTACTAGTACAATAGGTACTGATGAACTAAAATGCTTCAATTCGGGGTACCATTTGTGAATAACATTTTCATATGAAGATCGACTTCCCACAGAGTAACACACCAAGAAACAATTCGTCTGAAATAATTTATAACGTTAAAACCTTCTTACTGAAAAGTGACAATGCTACTTATAAGGTACTACATACTTCAGCTTCGACCTTACTTGACATATTATTTATTTTATACCTAAACCTTCATGAAGTAGAATTTCCTAGATATTGATGACCGCCCACAAATTCCATGCAACAGATTTTGAGTTTATCGCGAACATATAGATGCGGTGCGGAATATTTTTGGATTTTTTTTTATTGTATTGGCTTGCCAACGTTCGACATACTGATACATTGGTAAAGAAGCACAATATACAATTTTTGATGTGACAAAACGTAAATCGATTTTATAGTGTGGGGGAGCAATGGATATCCAAACCTAGCTCGTTATCAGAAAGCTCAATCTGGACATCCATTAGCTGTGACCAAAACGCGTTCTTCTGGTAGGTTGTCGCTGTCTCTTTGTAGGCATTGTCAAGCTCTATCTAGAACTCAACCTTCTCTCATCGTCAAAAATAATATTGATATTTATAAAACTCACACTATTATAGGATAAAGGTCTAAGTCGTTCGTAATCCTCTTGTCCGGCTGTGTCCCAAAGTGCCATCTCCACTTCTTCGCCGTCAACTATTATGTGACCCACGTAATTGTCAAATCTGAAATCAAATTAATTCCTTAACAATTCTATAAATCGATATATATCCGAAAAAATTACGCAACGCATAACTTTTGTTGCTGTTTTGTTGATTATGTGCCTATATATAATTCTTTTTAAAAACAGCGTTTTTGAAGCGTAATGTTCTAAAAAGTGGATGAGACTGAACTAATTGGTGGAAAGATTGTTGTTCTGAAAGGCTATTATTAATTAACATCACGCTAAGAAGTACAGTTTAATAGGCTTGATAAAAGAATGACGCATTATTATGTAAGCTGATTATTCCTTGAAAATACAAACTACAAGATCATTTTTTATTAATCTAATCACAAAATTTTAACGTTGTCTATGAAGAAAACTATATTTTACTAGAATTAAAGTTTGGGATACCAATTTAACACTCTTTCAACAAAGTTTAACAACATTTCGAATTATGTGAATCTAAATTAGAGGGCGCGACGGACAGTTAACTGTTAACTGTCGCGCCCTTTACGTTTATTTTAACGTGAGATGTCAATCAAGGTCATTTAGTACGGTAATAGTGCGATTGGCCAGGACACTTACTCTATACTTTCAATACCAAGCGATCCCGATCTCACGGTGAGAGTCCAAGGTTTTTAATTTATTATAAAACAATTCAGTGATTTTTATAAAATTACGTGAAAGCCTTATGCAATACCAATGCAATATCTTTTCTAAGTACATCTTTAAACACACGTACAGATACCGGCAAACTTCTTGCGCTTCGTACACAGCGCGGGACACAAACGTCAACTGATTTACCAATCACGCGATCAAGGCCATTTGTTCAAGATGTTTGCCGGTATCTATACTCACTCTCACGTAGATAGGTACCCTCACCTTTGTGTGATAGCACAACACAGCCATATTAGGTATTACTTCGTTTAATTGTATTGAATAATTATGTATATATTATATATATATTCCTTCTGTAATATTTGATTTTTTTTGTTTATATTATGTATTCCATCTTGGCTATATGTTAACTATATACTTATATCTGTTTTTTTTATATTAAATATAATATATTTTAGCTGTAGGAGTACGATATCAATAAATTAATCACAATATATACGAACAAATAGATCGCTTTGAGGCGAAGAGTCGAGAAAGCTATTAAGCTGCGAGAATAAGTGGGGAATGCTTCTCGATGCTGACAGTGCGAGTCGAATTCACAGCAAAAAAGCGGTGATAATTGATAAAACGTAAAGTCTCATGATATCTCGCAGCAAGTATGCGGTTTACGTTTCGTTATTGATTATGATTAAGGTTAAATCCCAATCCGACATCAGCGCTACGGATATTGAGTGATCAACGACCTTCCATACGAAACGTCAGTATCGCTGGGCCATGGCAGTATTAAGGGTTCTGATATCTTTAGGGTAAAAACATCAAAAATAGGGAAAATTTTAATCGAAATAGCATTCATATTCAGTGCGGATGGTATATAAATGTTTTATTTATAACAAACAAAATGTTATTTTAAGTAAGTAGAATTTTTAGTGTTTCCGTTATTCAAGAGGTTACTTAGCTTGAATTAAAAAGGTCTTAAATCTAAAAATTGTTATGAAATAAACACATTTTTATACACTAAACGAATAAGTTCCACAACTGAGTGTGTGTTAAGGCAATTTTTCCGCGCACTAATGGACGGAGTGTGTTTCCTGGTAAGATAAAGAAGACAAGTGAAGGCCTTTACTCAGAATATGCGTGCAGTGTTGGCCTAGGCTTCAGCGTGCTACTCTCATCTCTGAGGTCGTAGGGTCGATCCCGGCTGTGCACCCACGGACTTTTTTTCTATGTTCCCTTCAATATATATTTAATATATATATAATTTACGTAACTCTGGCCAAGTGAAACACAAATTTACAGTTATTGAAATAGTCTATCCCTCTTCGTGACAGCTGAGCATTTTATTATTTTGTTATTATTAATAAAAATGCCAGCTGGTACTAGAGAAGAGGGGGTGGAAAGTTGGGGATGGGAATCGTTGGTAGAGTGAGGTCATTGCCTAGAAAAAGCCAAAACAAGCCATCTGCTGTGTTACGTTGTGGAACACTAGGGACCTGCTGTAGCCACGCTTTCGCGTGCCCACTACCTAGAGCTGCAGATGAGCTGAGGATGTAGGGCAAAAGGTGGAATCCACTCACTACGGAGGTAACCCGTAATAAAACCGAGCTTGTCTGGAAGCTCTAAAGTGGCAGCCCCACTATCAGAAACAGTGAGAAACCTGATCCGAGAACGAACCTGACGGAGACTCTATGTCTCTGACAGACAGACACACGCCCTCTGCCCCATGTAGGGGTTATAGGACAGTCAAGACTAGAGAAGAGACAAGTTAAAAGTACGACGAGCGTGGTGAATATCCAGTAGAAGCGATAGAGTGAGAGACCGTAGCAAGTGGAAATCAGTGTTCTCTGCCAACCCCTTCTGAAAAGGGCGTGGCGTATATCCATTCTATGTTACTAAATAAAAATATAAAATAAATAACAATTACATTTATGATAATTATGTTACTAATGTGATTCTAATTGGGAAAGAATTTTCTAAATCGGTTTTTAATTAATTCGTACATATACACATGTTTACTTTTTATGATATTAGTGTAGGTTTATTAATACCAAAACACTTCACTTTAAAAGCCTGCAACGCATGTCATATCATAGGCTGAGCAGCGAAATCTGCTTTTTTAAAGGTTTATCAAACATTGAATTTCAAGACTATTGAAGGATATTGTACGATGTGAGAATCCTCGTGTAATCTTGGCCTAGTGGCTTAAGCGTTCTACAGGGCGAGGATGCTACTCTTGATAATATTGTGAGATTAGCAGCTACAAGCATGGACAGAGACGGCACGTGAGATTCTGCGAGGCCGTCATGCGCTATAAAGAACAGGTGGAAAGGGCCAGGGAGGTCGATCTCGCGACGCCGTAGGAGAACACAGCGTCGTAGCACATAACCCTCAACCACAAAGCAGTCGTGCCACGGGAGGATATGCGTAACGCATTTTCCCTTCAAAATACAAAGTGATGACAACCCTAAGTTTGACAGTATCACGGCTGTGCACCATTGGAATTCCTGTCTGATTGCTACAGGGATAGTGAGGTAATCGGCGTGTCTCAAATCCGAAAATCGATGACATGTGTCAGATATAGAAACCTGACCATTATAATATAAAAATACCCACCCAGAAACATAAAGGGCGGAAGCGCTACTGGATATTATTTATGTTAAGCCTAATATATATAAGATTATATTTGATTTGTTGTGCATCTAGAATATGTGCAAAATTGTTTTTAAATTATCATTCAATTGTGTGTTTGAATTTTGACATGTGCAAAGGGCGAAATTTCAGAAACGAGTCTTAGCACAAACTATTATTCCCGTATGTAAGAATCCAATATGTTTTTGACTTAAATTTGTTATAACTATACTCGTAGCAGTAGTGTTCTACTTAATCTATAACATTTTGACAGAAGTTATTATCTGTGCACATTTGCGACATCTGTGAAATCTCCTGTTACGTAGTCGGTAAACACGTTTGTGGTTAAGTAATACAATTGCGTAAATATGATTTATCCTGCCGCAGACCGCAGCTAAAATGTAATACATATTCAAATATAATATATCAATTAATATCCCTTGTTTAATTTGTAGCACAAATACAGAGTATAATGCAGTTGTCATATGTCATTCACGCTTTGACAACTGACCTTTTTCATCCAAATTCATTTCACGTCAATTTTTTCCCCCTACAATTGGGATAAGATTTTGTAACCTTACTTTTCTAAATCTACGTCAAAAATGTATTGGATTTGTCAAGTCATAACTCACGCTAAGTCTCTTCTTAATCTCACCTTTACTGAGGATTGCAACTTAGCGCTATTTTTAAAAAAGAAACAATACTGTCTTTGTTTTACAAATATAAGTTGAGGCTGAATACCTAATTTACCCCAGGCAACATAGGTAGCCAGAAGGACCAAAAGGTTTAAATTTGTTTTAATTATCTATTTGTAATTTTGTAATTAATATTGCTATAAAGGTCAGGTTGTAAATACTGTATATTTTTGTGTTGGACATAAATTAGTAGGTTAAAATTTAACCTACTAATGTATGTGTTTAGACTTTAAAATAACTTTACGCAAAGTTGCATACTAAAATGTCTCCTTAAAATACAAATCGGCTTTGGTCTTTGACTACAAAATACAAAGGACCTTGGTAACGGCCGTAAACAAACAGTAAGGCCAACTTTGATAGACCACATTTGACATCTGTCAGCTTCACTGACGCAACAGTGTAAAGTCAGTGTACAGTCTTTAAAACATATATTATTGTTAATTATCTTTAGAATCGTTTATTTGGCTAAGGAAATCGTTATTCATTATTACAATATTAATCGGAATTGAAAAAAGTAAATTGTGTTTTAACTTCGAAATAATTATAAATATCATGTTGCTACAAGGTTGTTATTGAATTTTTATGAAGTATCAAATCTATTAAATTATATACAAGTATGTAAATTTTAATATAATATTCACAAAATTCACAATAGCGATATTTTTTTTAAAGCTTTAAAGTTCGACTTTATAGTCGAACTTAGTCTTTTTAATAAGTACATTTTTTATATTAATATATAATATACGCGGCAAAAGTGTATACATTATATACGTATAACAAGTATATATAGTTATTGCCGTCCTGCCTTCCTCCAAGAAAAGAATGTATTAATGCTTAAAAGGCCGGCAACGCACTTGCGAGCCGTGTGTCAATGTATCCAAGGGCGGCGGTATGACTTAACATCAGGTCAGCCTCCTGCCTGTTTGCCTCCTATTACATAAAAAAATATTGTCTCGGGTCGATTCACAGATTTAACCAATGATATTTATAAATGGGTGGAATTTCATATTCTGCCTCGACTTCGGATGCCACTCCGTTGCAGCAAAGCTATCAACAGTGTACACCTATTCAGTTTATGAAGTTAAAGGAAATCGCAGACAATACAACAATGCTGTCGCATTATAAATATTAAGGATTAAGAATTCCAAACAATTGTTTCAATACAATGCCACACGTTTTAATATTGACTGAACAATACCTAGTCTAGCAGTGTTGGCCTAGTGGCTTCAGCGTGCGACTCTCATCCTCAAGGTCCTGTGCACCAATGGACTTTCTTTCTATGTGCCCATTTAACATTTGCTCGAACGGTGAAGTTAAACATCGTGACGAAAACAGCTTGCCAAACCCAAAAAGCACACCCTTTTTTAGGTTTGGGTCTTTGATTATTTGTCTAATCTAATAGGCAAGTCGGTGATCAGCCTCCTGTGTCTGACACACGCCTTCGAGTTCGGGTCAAATGCCAGTTTCCTCACTATGTGTTCCATCATCATTCGAGTGAATGTTAAATACGCACATATAATGCCCAGGTACACCACCATATTCTCCAGATTTGGTCCCCAGACGTCTCCTGGTTTCAGACCTCTAGAGAATGTTCGCTAGATGTAAATTTTGCGCTCATCAAGGTAATCTCCTGATGCCTATTTTAAAGTTACAGACAAATCGTACTATAACAATGGTATCGGAAATTTTTATGGTCCAACGATACAACTATCGCTCTCGATATTTGACAATCAAAACAAATTCTATGAAAAAGAATTTTAAAAAAAATTGTATGGAAAGTACAAGGTCGGTCTTGGACAAACAAAGATAGTGTCAAAACATTAGAACACTGTTAATGAACTCACTCGAACATAACCTTAGTTTTAGCTATTCACTTGTATTGTAAAAAATTAATTTAACATAATATTATCGGCCATAATTATTGTATATGCTAGATTGTAATTCATGTACAGTCGCTCTCTCTTTTGTGAACTCCTTTTCTTCTATTAGGAACTATTCTTCTATAGGAAAAAAATGTTAGCCTACAAACTTTTCAGCCCACCTTATATTTAATAGAATCAACAAGAGGTGAACAGATTATCAACACATTTATTACTAACGAAATATACACGGAAACACACAAAATAAAAATAATAATTATTCAAAAAGATACCACAAAAATTATGGAAACAAAAAATACAAGGACATTTTAAGAGTGTATGTGTGTTGTGGTAGTAACTGTCCCTGGGTCAGGATTATGCTGTGAAGCAAACGTGTTCACCAGTGCTGGTCATTCAGCCAGAGACCATAACAGTTAGTTCGACGTTAGCGTGTCATAGATAAGTAATAAAAATAATCCAGCCCTATGCAAAACGTTCAGAGAATCTGTTATATCATGAACTTAATCATTAAGCAATTGTATACATTTTTGTAGTAGCGTTACAATAGGGTGTCAGGGCTGGGAAATTGCCACAGGAGCCCGACCCAAGAGGGCCCCAGCCCATGAGGCCGCGAGCTCAATTTTTTTATTATTTTTATTTCATTGTAAATGTATGCGGGTTTCCTCACGTTTCCTTCACCGAAAAGCTAGCGAATAGATGATGAATTCATAATGTTATATGATGTCTATGGATGAATGCAATACGCATTGGGCTAGCATGGGGCCTCAAACCATTCCCTGTCGCCTAAGAGAGGAGTTATAATTGTGGCTTTAGTGGGACATATACAACGTGTAATTGAGTACGCTGAAAATGTCGAAGTTTTTTAAATTAAACTAAATACAAGGTAAGGATTGTTACTGATAGGACCCCATCAAAATAAATTTTCCCGGGCCCCAAATGGTATTGTTACGCCACTGCATTTTTTTATAGTTTACAAATACTTGTATGTAAAAGACAGAAAAATTATGTCGTTTTAATGATTATCTTATCTCACTTCGATTAATGAGTTTGGCACTGATTGTCGAGCGTAATGTTAAATACATTTTGAATATAATATATTAATAGTAATGATTTGTATACAATGTCATCTTTGAAGATACGTTTGCATTGGTGGAGTTTTAGATCACACGTAGGACGAAAATTGTTCCAACTATTTGAGCTCTCGCGTTATAGAAATGATTTTAGAGTTTTGATAACACTGAAATACCAGTTGATTTAATCTAGAAATTAAATGAAAAAAATGTATGCGTGTACTAGTGTTCACACGTAAGAAGTGAAACTGATCTGCTATATGCAACTTTACAGAAATTGGTTAGATAAAGTTCAACTAAAGGCTTTTATTATTATATACATGAATACAAATAATAAAATTATTTCATTTTACCTTATAACTACTACTACTACATTTATTACTACATATTGCAGTACTACTTCATTTATTGCAATGGAATTATTACTATCATTGTTATCGTTATTATGTTTTTGTTATTCATGGCTTCGAACGTCTTCTAATCAACCGTGGTAGGGACAAGAAAAAAATGGCGTAACCGAAAAATGTGACGGTAAACTTTTTTCCAACGCCGATAAAGAAGTTTCACTTGAAAAACTTTATTTCATATTTAAAAAGGGATATTTAGATAAAGGTAAGTGCAGTAGCCACAAGATTCCCTGTGTCGTGGGCAGCTAGTCTCTTCCAGTGTACATATTGACATAATAATTACTACATAACACTTACAATTTTATAATTAAGCTAATGTTTCACAAGCAGAATACTTTCCGTTTCAGAACGTAACGTAATAGAACAAAAGATGTTTTTTTTAAGATAGTTAGTGAATGTTTAAAGTTTTGAATGGGTGAATATTTGTTTTTAAGAAAGTGGTTAAAAGGCCTCTGAAGGATATAAACTTCTACGAATGTCCAAAAGATATTGCTTAGTGAATGCAATGAATGCGTATTTGTTTTATTTAGCCTTTGAAACCGACAGTTCGGACAGTATACGTACTACATAACTGAACCTATAAACTGTCCATATGAACACTACTAAAATTACTCATATGTATAGAAAGTGAAAACTAGTCACTGGATTAATATTTATTGGGCATTACTGTGCTGTAACTAGAAGCATAGTTATTTTATATTTAGATACATTAAAATATTTATAAGGCGATGAGTAACTTTCTCTCAGTAAGTTACTGTATATAGTTAGATTACATTTCACGCAGGTATTACATAGATATACTTGCGCTTTAGAAATTACGGTTATAGGGAATAATATACATGTGGGGTAAGGGGGCTTAGTCAAGATTAGAAAGAAGAAAACTACATTTCTATGAAAACTGCAGTTCGTGTTGGCAAATTTTCAAACAAATTTAGTTTTGACACTATGTTCGTGTGTTCGAGATAGATTTAAATGATTTTTTAATCGCATTTTGTAGGCGTCGTAGTATCTTGGTTGTGATCGGTACTAAATTCGAGAAGAAATTTTATATCTCTGCGCGCAAGATCCTTTACCTTGTATTCCGTTACATTACGATCCAGTGTTACATAAAAAAAATATTCATGGACATCAATTTCAATATTACATCAAATAATTCTGAGTCACGTATCGATTAAACCTAAAGACGACGTCATAAGGAAAATTGCCTTGAATCATAGAAGAAATACCTACTAACGATTCAGAATGACCCAGAGCCTTTGCTACTTCTGATTCACATTAAAGGTCCTCATTAGTTTTTTTTACTTTACACTTGCACTTTTCGATAAATAATGCATTGGAATAGTATAGTATTTTTGAATGGATTCGAATTATATTTTGAATTTGGAATTCGGGGGAATTTGTTATGCGTACGAATTGGATATGAATATTTTCGGAGAATTTTGTATTTGATAGAGGACAGTAATTCGAATATGGAATTCGGGGAGATTTGTAATTGATATAAAATAGTATTTTGAATATGGAATTACGCTAAATTGTAATCAATAAAATGTAGTAATTTGGTATACGGGGGAATTTGTGCTGCATATAAATTTGATTTAAATGGAATTCGATGGAATTGGTAATAGATGGAAAATAGTATTTTGAATATGGAATTAGAAGGACTTTGTACTTAATAGGACACGACTAAGATCAGAATCAGAAACACTATGCACGGAATTCGCAACGAGCTACACTTCAATCAAACAGGTGACAAGTACTCACACTGTAGGTACATACTCCGTGGGGAACTCATTCCTTGTATACACATATAGCAGGCATGTCTTGCCCACCATACCATCACCGACCACAGTAATTTTCAATCTCCTTGCCATTCCCATAATCCACAGTCACATATTAAACTTAACAGGTCCTTATCACAATGATGTAACGATCTTATCACTAATGATAACGGTACGACGGCGCGCGCGCACAGTTTCGCGGTTGAATGCAAAGTGTTCAAAATAGTATACGAATGATTCAACTGATTTGTCATAGCGATGCGCAAGCGACTGCCCGATCCGTCTCTGAGTTACTGTATTAGCAGTAGATTTAATGATATTTAAGAACAGTAGAAAGGCTCTGCCGCTTGTGGTTTGCACCACCACTATGTGGAACCAGCTGCCCACTAAGGTATTTACGAACCAATTCGACTTCCATTTTATTTTAATCACTTAAAATTATATGAGCCCGTTATGAAACAAATAAAAAATACAGCACGCAGAAATTCACAATGAAATACGTACCAAATTATAATAAGCAACAATAATGATTTGTTAATTTGTTAATGTTTTTTTTTTTTAATTTTTTATGTTTAATACGGAATGCCGGAATATCAGGCAGATCTGTGACAGAAGGCAGCAGGAATGTCCTCTTTCATAAAAAGAGATTTTATTTGCTTAGTCTGGTGGGCTTAGCGTCTCCCGCCGGGCCCGGGGGATATCTACTCCGAAATCATCCTCATGATATTTAAGGGCGAGTCTGAACGTGCGCGCGCACAGTCACACGTGGGGCTTGTCTCCAGATTGAATCTATGTCAGTAGTGTACTATGCATTATTACATTTACCTGATTTAAAAGATTGCTAAAAAATCTATTGTTTTGGTTTTGCGACGTTTGACAACAACAATGTTTTTGAATAATAAAGTAATTCGACGGTCTTAGAACGTCTCTGACACTCTGCGCATCCTGTGATTACTCCTTATTATTTGGAGTGGCCTAGTGAGAGGAAGAAAGAGAGGACGCCCATTAGAAACTTGAATGGATGGAATACCTTATGCTATATATATATTATGCTTATATAGCGGGCAGAATTGTAAAATTGTCGTGAGGAATAAAGAGGAGCAAGAATTTGGAGAACGTTTTCAGGTCAGAGCCTGAAAACCTTCTCCAAATTCTTGTATTAGTGTAAAACTTAAATGACATGGACTTAGTTTAGTGTAGAACTAGAATAAAGACAATTTTATTTTTATTTTATATACCTACGACAATATAAAGCATTTTACTGTATTTGTACCGACCTACTGTAATTGTACTGTCTTGGGGCACATGTAATATTTGCAATAAGTATTCTGTGGACGTTTCCTGACCAAACGTAACAACAAAAACGTCAAACAATCGTTTTGTTAGCCATAATTAACGACAAAAGGCGTCAATATTTTGCATTTAACAAAAACGTTGCGTACGTATTATATATATTTGTATATATATAAAATTATATATTTAAATTGAATAAAATTGATGGATTGAATCCATATAAAATTGAAGAATATACAGTTAACATTTAAATGCATTTTTTTCTTGTAATGCAAGTACTTCCTTGATTACTATTAATCGGAACCCCATAACTCACTCATTCATGGGTAAGGGTCTCTTATCTTTCTTTATTTCTTTCTCTATTTGGCTTTCTTTCTAAATTCACTTTTGTTATCGCTTCAATTTTATTATTATTCTAGGGCGCCCTTTTCCCTTTCCATAATATAAGGATAAAGGAATCCTGAATAATAGTTAATCTTTAAACGAATGAAATTGAATATTAAAATATTATAATAAATTGTGTTTTATATATATTGGTGAGTGACGTATGTAGTCTTTCAATTAATTAATATAATTATATAAATATTTTATAATTTTCGACCATGCTTCATTTAACGATCTTTCAATTCATTTCTCGTTACTTATTAATGACCAAAAAATTGTAAGTTTTACGTCAATCCTCCTAAAATCATTAATATGTCATATGTATATTCTTAAAAAAATATATATGTAATAAATAATATCAAGTTTACTTTGTTGTTTGCAAGAAATAAATAGGCTTTTTTATTTATTATTTATTATGGAAGACCATAACTGAAAACGACACAGGGAATCCTTACTCTTTTAACTGAACATTTTTTTTTATTATGTGTAACAAATTTTTTGAAGTGACAACGTCCTATAATTCGATGAAGCCGGCTGCACGCTAGAACAAACATGACTCATGCGGCGTTACGTCACTCTGCGGCGTTCCATTTAAGGCTTAAAGAGCAAGCGAGAGCGCGAAACGAACGACAAAGAGGCATTTACCTACTTTTCTATATCCATACAAAATATCTATTAAACAAATAAAATTAAAATTTTCTTTTGCAAAAGCAACCATTACAACAGTATTTGCTTATTACAGACCGGTTTTTTCTTCTATTTTGTTTCTAACGAATCCGACAGTAACAATCTTTATATACCTAATCCAGCGATGAGTTCTGGTACAAATGAAAATGCATATTTTTAATGCGGTAATGTAATATTATTAAAATATATACATACATGTTTATTGAAATCTCGACAAAAAATAGAAATTGGCCACCTTTGGCCTTGATACACGCCTTTAATATGTTTGGCCACGTAGCTATGGATTTACGCTGTATCCGAAGGAAATTTCGATACAGCTTGCTCCAAATATTTTTTAAGAGACTAAAAGTATACTGTGTAGTTTAGGACAGGCCATGTCCCCTAAAACTGACGATAATTTGAAGTGTAAAGGGTTGACAACTGTGCTAGATGAGGGCCAATCTTCAGCTCTTATAAAGTTCCACCAACGTTCTGGTGGTTTGAAGCCAGGCTTGGGTAGTTCGTGCCTTATGGTGCCAGGTGCAGAATCCTGATGGAAAGTCCACGGTATATTTTTAAATAGAGTATTCATATTCATATTCATATTCAGAACATGATCCAAGACTGTATCTTGATACACTTTAGCTAAAGTCTTCAAACATATGAAGTGTTTTTGTATCTGTTGATTGTACGATATACGAACATACGGCTGATACCAAGTCTTTGAAGCGTCTGGAATATGACTGACGGCTTCATACCCAATTTGTACAAGACAATCACTGCAATCTTATTTTCTTTTTTCAACATATTGTAATTTGATAATGACCACGAAAAAATATGTGAAATGACGCAAAATCGAAATATTTGGAAAACGTATATTATTTTAAAAACTAAAATAATATACGTATTCTAAATTAAAAATAATTAAAGAGATTAAAAAAAGAAAAGTTTTTTGTAGCAGTATTTATGGCCAGACTAGTTATATAATTCTACTGTATGTATGTATGCCACTGAAATCCTCTTAAACGGCTGAATTTTTTGTATACGTTTGGGTGGCGTCCTGGATGGTTTAGATTCACAAAGCATGTTTAAGTATAAATGAAAGTCACAGGGTGCCAGGTCAGGACTGTATGGCGCATGAATCATTATCTTGATACCTGCCATAGTCAAATATTCAACAGTCCATGCGATTACGTGTTTTTGGTCGTCGGTTAAAGTATGGGGAATCCATCTGGTACAAAGCTAACGCCTAAATGTTCGTGTAATATTTTTTGAAATTGATTCATACCAATGCCTAGGCTTGCCCGTATCTGCTGATAGGTCACTCTCTTATCTTCCTCTATCATGGTCGAACAGCACTGTTGTTATCTTCAGTAGTCGCTGTTAATGGGACGTCCTCATGCGGATCATCATTGAGATTGATACGTACACGCTTAAACTCGTTAAACCAATTGTAAATAGTGGCGCGATAGGGGTTAATTAAGAAATGCTAATCGCAACCTATTATAGCTTTGTTGTTGAGTAAGCCCACAACGAAAGTTTTTCGCGTTAGGTTCATTTTCACGTGTAACAAGAGTTTTAGATTTGCCGCCAATTCACAAACAAATGACAAATGAATGCAACATACAACTACATTTAGGTTACCAAAAAGTTCTAAAATTGAAATTAAAAAAAGTTTTCATTAGAAATGTTTGCAACTGGCCAGTTCTAAACAATGTTACGCGTAAACCTTCCTCATGCATCATTTTAGATATTGGTAAAAACCGTGTAAATTTTTGAGTTTACCGCGAACATACAGATAAGCGCTGGAATTGTTTGCATTAGTATTTTGTTATTTTATATAATATAAAAGTTAGACATATTGTTACGAAGATGGGTTGACCCCAAGGTTTCTCAAAATTTCTACCAATTGGAGGCGTTTTGAGCCAGCTGAAATTGCATAACTCTCGTTTTCGTGAGAATGAAACATTTTTTCAAAATTTTTCAGAGCAAGTGTTGTTAAATGGTTTAGTTTTCAGGAAACCGGACTGGTTATACCGATATGATGGAGGAATATTCTTGAGTAAACTGGGCGTGAAACAACGTCGGATTGTTAGGCGAGATAAGATCAGAACCTTCTCGAAGCCAGTGAACATTCTAGAACGCCATAGGTTCGTCAAGGACGCGATATGTAATGATGATGATGATGATGAGATGTGTGTGCACGTTCTAGAATTGTGTGAACAGGATAGAACATCAGCTACACAGTACCAGTGTTCAGTTTCGAGTGCGATTCAAAGCCCATAATTTGTGCACGTAATTTGGGTATTTTTGTATAATTAAATTTCTCGTTTACTTAAAAATAAGCCCTTGAGATACGGTGTTTTCAATCCGATCCCCTAGCTCGTACCAATATTACTGACTGAGCAGGCAGCGTTCGTAATAAACGTTTTCATACGACCAGTTTTTTCTCCGACTTTGCAAATTCAACTACCATGGAAATGCTTCCGTTTTTCGGATATTTGTAAATCTCGCACATCTCAGGAAGACGTGGAATAAACTGGAAGAAGAATGGCAGAAGATAACGAAGACAACATTGTAAAAATTGCCGAAGCTTTGTGCGGCTGTCATTAAAAATACAAGAGGACACATAGATGAGTCCAAAATTTAAAAATTATATTCCTGTTATGTCTAAAAATAATTAATAATCATGTTAAAATATTTATGACGTTGTTTCAGCCAGTCAGACTTTTACAAAATGCATTTTATTAGGTGGCCAAATACTCATACCTATCGGAGTGGTTCACCACGATAATTAAGGTAAAATGCCAGTCGATTTTAAAGCCTAAGGCATGTCGTTCTTAACCGTATAAAAGTGTTAATTGCGCACATAGAACCAAAAGCCTATTGGCACACAACTGTGATTTCGCACAACCAAAACGGTTGAGTCGAGCGATCTCGCTACTAACGCTTTAAGATGTAGCCAATCTCTGAGAGATAAATTCAAGTAAATTAGTACACTTACCTTTCCCTCGCAATATATTTATGAAAATATTGTGTATGTATACAAAAATAGTGATAAGTTTACTAGAATAGTAGATACGCATTATGTAAATACTCGGAACAAACGCAGGCTGCAATTTCCGCGTACTAGACTAAAGTTACATTCTTTTTTGGGAAAAGGGATACTTTTTTTTAATAAAACCCCAGAGGATTTTTTATCTCTGCGTTTTTATATAAGTGTTATTTGTTTCACAATAAATGTTGTTTGCCATTTTGTAAGATGATTTGCTATTTTAAAAGAGTTTAACTACTGAGAGTTTTTTGCGCCGGCTTTTTCTCTCGGCCTACACTCGGTTTAGTTTGATCCCGATGTGTAGGGATTTTTGCTACAAATTTAATGACGTGGAAGAAGTGATACCTGTATCTTATATTCCATATAAACATATTTTATTATTATTTTATTTAAACTACTGCTCTTCGTATAGTCATAAGGTATACGAGAATATAACTGTCAAAGTTATTTAAATTTCGTCTGTGTTTTTTTGGCTACGATTAAAGAATTTTCGTTATCTGTGTGAAATTGTTTTAGTTTTTGTTTTAAAGAATTTTAATCTAGCTTCCCCATATGTAGACGTTATAGCTAATTCTTTGGAAAAAATAACTAGAGGATTGGTAAAGTGAGCTTTATTATTTTCACTAATATAAGCCAGCGCAGGAGAAGCGTATGCTTCTCCATCGGTTTGTAATTAGATGTGCCTTATACTTCAGACTTACGTGTATAAAATAAATCAATAGTGAAAAAAATTACGTATTGGTAGTGGGATTTAAGGCCGTTAATGTATTATTTCCACTCACAAATTGGGTAAAAAACACATAGGTCCTCCTAAGAAACTTTACGAGCAAATGCTGTATTTTGCTCAATCAGGCGTTCTTTGTTTTAAAAGCGTGGCGATAACCGAAATCGTCGAAGTTACGCTCTCTCTTTAACGGTTACATTGCATTATTTTAACATTCATAGCCAATAACATTTCATTATTTTGCATATGTTCTATTTTTCTACGCGAGTGGTTATTATGTAGTAAAAATAAAATCCTCTATTAAAGCACAGCGATGACTATAATAGATAGACTAACTTTGTACGGTATACTATAAGACACAGTAACGATTAAAAGATTAAATATATGGATGGTATTGCTGAAAGTTTAAATATTGATATCATTTCATATGATTTTATTCCTTCTTTACTCGCCCAACGTCTATCTTGTTTGTACAGGTAGGTTTTACAGTTAGGAAGTGGTAACTGGCAACTTTTTACTCTGTTGGAATCATGTTCGCTGTCACTACTTAAATCTCGCTCATTGCTGTCAATTGCCATTACGAATTAGTGTTTAGACTTTTTCGACGGATGACCAAAAATCCCAAATAAAATATTGGACATAAATTTGTAAACTGTAAATATCTACGTTGTCCGTTCTCAGTTAAATTAAATATTAGTAACGGAATAGAAATGAACATTGTGTAAATCTGTGTGAAACTAAAAAGAAAGAACTTGAAGATCTTAATAAATTGGGACGTAAGCCATTAGCGTTTAGCTACGTATTTGAAAATGAAACGCACCTATGATTCCATGAGTTCTTCAATTGAAATAAGTTCCTATCGTGATCAACATTTTAAGGTATTCAGATGAAAATGATAAATACTTGTTTTGTTTATGAACGTACGTAGTTCTAACCTCAATTACTTTCAGGGTTCTAGAAACGAACAAGAAAAATTACTAAAAGCATCGTCGACGCTATATATAGGCAATTTATCATTTTATACAACTGAAGAACAAATTTACGAATTATTCTCAAAATGTGGCGATTTACGACGTGTCATTATGGGTTTAGATAAATATAAAAAAACACCTTGTGGTTTTTGTTTTGTTGAATACTATGCTAGACCAGATTCTGAAAATTGTATGAGGTAATTTAAATGTTCAGCATATTTTAAAAGTGCAATATTGTACTGTAATTAAAATGTTAGTTAGATTATAAAGGTTCTAAAAGTTGTTTATATTTTAGATACATAAATGGAACTAGGCTAGATGACAGAATTATCAGATGCGATTGGGATGCAGGCTTTATTGAAGGCAGACAATATGGAAGAGGAAAAACTGGTGGACAGGTAAAATTGGAAATTGACTTGACTTGATGTTTTAAGACCTGAAATTGTTATAGGACAAAACCCACATTTTTTAGCATTTGTATGGTTTTTATACTTATTTGAAAATACAACTTTTTATATTCGCAAGATATGAGGCACTTATGTGTCTGATATATGCCTGAGTTTTTATATATAGTGTAAACACTGTGTTATATTCCTCAATGTGACTCAACTACTAACTCCCAAAGGGGCAAAATCAATTATAATCTTGTGTTGTAGTCGGTGGGAGCATAATATAAGCAAGTTTTACAAGAATAATATATACACTAAATCATTAATTAATTGTGATCCATAACAAAGCCTCTCATGGCTTCTCAGTGATTAAATCAATCAATTAAACATTGATCAAATTTGTTGTATATTCTCAGGTCCGTGATGAGTATCGTACAGATTATGATGGTGGACGTGGTGGTTATGGTAAGATAATTGCCCAGAAAGTAACTCCAAATACATTAGAACGTTGAGTGAAATTAAAGTATATGGATGAAAGACTGTATTTATAAAAAAACAAATTCAAGTGAATGTTTTTAGGTTTTAATAAAGTATTTTTTATAAAGCCAATTTTTGTTTTTTTAATGTATATAACATTTAAATAAAAATTCTGATATAAATTTGTGCTTATTTACATAAATAATGAAAAATTTAGTTATTGATGTTTTAGATAAATATTTGTATGAAAAAGGGTTTTGTGTCACTGAAGGCTATGTGAGTATGTGTTTGCAAAGACAAAGTAATGATGGTTATCTAATAATGGAATGGTAATCTACCGTAATGGAGGAACTCTGATCTGATCAGTTGTTTCAATCTATGTTTTATGATAACGAGTGGCGCTTTAACTCTTTACTGGTATTGATCTAAAATTGCCTCCGACTTTTGACCATTTTTTTATAGGCAAATCTGAGATATCACAATAGTCAACTATTTTAGTCATACTGGTTTAGCTTCACCGACATAGGGTTGCCATCCATACTTTATAATAAAGTATTGTACGTTATTTTAGGTAATTACCTGAAATGTACTTTATGAGAACAATACAGTGCACCAAAATACTTTATTTCGCAGGATGTGATTTGTTTAGTCGTAAATATTTTTTCGTTAAACAGAAATTATCAATTGGCGCTGGATTGATGCTTAAATATAGATTGTAAAGATGCAGTGAAATGTTTTAGTTGATAGACTAATTTAATACAATCTGCAAAAAGCAGTAAAAATATATATTCTAAAATATAATAATAAAGAATAAATTGTTCTTTTCTTTGATACTAATGCAAAACATTTATCTTATGTATTACCAATGTACTTTAATTCCAAAAAAAGATGGCTACATTAGATATAGTATGTATCTCCACGCACGAGCTTAGGTGTTTTAATCATAAAACAAAACAAAATTGGTCCAGGTCCAGGAAAAGTTGGGAGAAATAAAATAAAAACAAATGAAACATTCATAAATTTATTTTAAAGCGTACATATATCTGAAACATTTAAATGCAAGGTTGCTGGCCAAGAAATTAGCCATTTCAATTAGATGCGCAATATTCTTTAGTTTATTCTACGAATACAGGTGCAAAACAAAAATTGTCAATTATATCAAGATTAATAGACGATAAAGCAGTTGTCCTGTTTGACAATTTACATCGGTCCACACACCGAGCGATACAGATAATATGATATATATAGCAACGTGAATGAGGGAAGTATGTTGATTTGGGTGGCTTAGTATTTATTTATATAATAATGTAATAAAAACAAAATTTCTTTGATTTTTTTGTATAGAACCGGTTTTATTTAAACCATTTTATGGAAGATAACACCGTTAAATTGTATATTAGTGATATTACTACCTGTAGCTGTCACTTCCTTTCGCCAATGGCTAAGGTTCAGGCTCTTCAAGTAGATATATCGGTTAGAATTTATATACAATTTAGTTTTATTTTCTGAATATAAAAACTTAATTCTAACAATCAATAATGATTTAATATATTAATTGCAGCTTCTAATATATCATAAGCACAGTTGCAAAAAATAAATTTTATTTAAAAGCAAATTCTAATCTCTGGGCACAACTTCGGGGAGAAGGTCAAACCATAGAGTTTTTGCTTCTCGAAAATCGTATTGATTGAGATGTACGATTACCTGAAAGAAATATTTTTTATTTAACGAAATAAAAAGTGTAAATATTATATCCTAAAGTACCACAGATAATAAAATAATACAATGAATACATAACATAGTCACGAAGAATAAATAAATCTGGTCAATATATTCGTGAAGCCTTGTTGCATGTATACAAAAATATAAACGATTTAAAAACAAATGATGGCTTTCACTGTCTTTGTAAAGAAAATCTATTATCATTTATCGCGTAGGACAAGGAAACCGTACCAAGCTTTATGATTATTACCTGTCCAATAACGGGACTTCCGCCAAGAAAGCCTTTGTGGGTGGCAACAGTGACCTCCACTTGTCTAGAGTGCAACTCGGCGTGTGGAATCACCCATTCAAATGTCTCGTCATATTCTGGCATACAACTGTCCTTTACGACCTGTGATAAAAAAGCAATCTTCTTTCATCTCTTTCTCTCAGATTGTGTTTAGGCTGCGACGAACAGAGAGAGAAGACTTTTGTCATTAATAATAAAAACAATCTGTATATACTTCGTGATCATTTTTTTAATAGACCTTCTGCCCCTGACTCATCTATTTTTGGGAAGGTTTCATGTTTACGTCACGAGCAAGTCGCAGTGTTGTCGCTGCTCTATAATTAAAAAAGCTGGTCCTTCGAACAAGAATCGTAAAACAAAATGCTGCCAGCATTGGAACACGCAAGGGAAGCAAAGCGTGGCCGTCTCAAGCAAACCTGGCATCATACAGTTGAAGATCAGGCAAAGAGAATCGGAAAGACTAAGCGAAGGCGATGGAGTCACTGTGGACGCCCTCGGCCATATCTAGGGATTATTGGACATAAGCTCAAGTCAACGTGCTGAACTTGGTGAATGTCAAATATGCGATTGCCCCTGCAAGTATTTGCCATTTTAAGCCGATTTTAACTAACCACTAACACCAGACAACGCAGCATGAAGCAAATACAAATTCTCCAATCATACACACACATAACAAAAATATTTCTCACCAAAGTCTTGCGTTTGGACTCCTTGGCCCGTCCGGGAAGCAAGTACAGCTTGACGTATGGGTCTGGGACGTTCGTAGGATCCTTCAAGGGGATATTCCTAAAATGTACATATATGCATCAATGTGGGACGATTCTCCGGAAAGCCCCAACACTTATATATTTATTATATATTTTATAGATATATTAGTTAAAATGTTATCTATGGATCTATTGAATCGATTTTGAAAATTCTTCAATTAAGCTCGGTTATTTAGGAGTGTTCCGTGACTTATGACGAATTACGTATAATTTGTCCAGATTTACGGTTCACATGTGCCTGTACTGGGGCAGGTCGCTAATAGTATTAGAACTTACATAATTTTATGGACGACCACGTATAATGTTTGATTTAGGATGCTGTACCGAAGAGATAGTAATATACGGCCTAGGCCTGCTTCGCCCGCGGACCTGTAAAATAAACAAACTTGTATAATTGGTAGAAGTAAAATTGCTTAATAAAGAAATAAGTAGTTTAAGGATGAGTGAAATTGTTTTAAATAGAAGTCTATTTGTTTCTTAAAGAGATTTTTTTTAAATAGAAGTAAATTTGTTTAATAAAGATAGGAATTGTTTAAATAGAAGTAAATTTGTTTAATAAAGAAATAAGTAGTTTAAGGATGAGTGAAATTGTTTTAAATAGAAGTCTATTTGTTTCTTAAAGAGATTTTTTTTAAATAGAAGTAAATTTGTTTAATAAAGAAATAAGTAGTTTAAGGATGAGTGAAATTGTTTTAAATAGAAGTCTATTTGTTTCTTAAATAGATTTTTTTAAAATAGAAGTAAATTTGTTTAATAAAGATAGGAATTGTTTAAATAGAAGTAAATTTGTTTAATAAAGAAATAAGTAGTTTAAGGATGAGTGAAATTGTTTTAAATAGAAGTCTATTTGTTTCTTAAAGAGATTTTTTTTAAATAGAAGTAAATTTGTTTAATAAAGAAATAAGTAGTTTAAGGATGAGTGAAATTGTTTTAAATAGAAGTCTATTTGTTTCTTAAATAGATTTTTTTTAAATAGAAGTAAATTTGTTTAATAAAGAAATAAGTAGTTTAAGGATGAGTGAAATTGTTTTAAATAGAAGTCTATTTGTTTCTTAAAGAGATTTTTTTTAAATAGAAGTAAATTTGTTTAATAAAGATAGGAATTGTTTAAATAGAAGTAAATTTGTTTAATAAAGAAATAAGTAGTTTAAGGATGAGTGAAATTGTTTTAAATAGAAGTCTATTTGTTTCTTAAAGAGATTTTTTTTTAAATAGAAGTAAATTTGTTTAATAAAGACAGGAATTGTTTAAATAGAAGTAAATTTGTTTACTAAAGAAATAAGTAGTTTAAGGATGAGTGAAATTGTTTTAAATAGAAGTCTATTTGTTTCTTAAAGAGATTTTTTTTAAATAGAAGTAAATTTGTTTAATAAAGAAATAAGTAGTTTAAGGATGAGTGAAATTGTTTTAAATAGAAGTCTATTTGTTTCTTAAAGAGATTTTTTTTAAATAGAAGTAAATTTGTTTAATAAAGATAGGAATTGTTTAAATAGAAGTAAATTTGTTTAATAAAGAAATAAGTAGTTTAAGCATGAGTGAAATTGTTTTAAATAGAAGTCTATTTGTTTCTTAAAGAGATTTTTTTTAAATAGAAGTAAATTTGTTTAATAAAGATAGGAATTGTTTAAATAGAAGTAAATTTGTTAAATGAAAAGAGAAATTTTACTTGATATTTACCATTAAAATAAATTTATTTACTAAACGGAAACTATGGCAATAAAACATGGGTTTATTATGCTTTATGAAATAAAACAAATTGAAAATAATTGTTGATTAAAAAAAACTGTAATTTTAACTATTAGATTTTAACACGTTAGTCACGTGATAGAAAACGGCCACAGATATGGCTAATCGGCTAATCGACGACGACGTAGCTTGTAATGTCTTCGAATGTCTAATCCCAATACTGTCTTGGAGTTTCGTCGGAGAATGTTTTTAATTGAAATATGTGTAATGTGTCTGTAATTTAACAATGATACGTGAAAGGGTTTTAGCGTGTGCTGGAAATTATTATTTTAAATACTACACAGAATTAAACAATTTGTATAGGAAAAACACTTTTTGAACGGATTAAAGCTATGTATTATTATTAACTTATAATTATTTACATAATTCTAAATTTTAAATATTTTCCGACTTTTCAGCGTGTCTGTTTACGGTGACTGAAGACAAAAGGTGTTAAATGTCAAAAGTATCACAACTGCAGAGAAAAACTTGAAAATTTAGAATTATGTAAGTAATTATAAGTTTTTTAATAATAATACATAGCTTCAATCCGTTCAAAAATGTGTTTTTCTTAATGTGTAACAGCTATGTCAACAAAAGACAATACAATTTGTATAGGTTCCAGTCACTAATAAATCTGATTCTGTCGGGATTAAAGAGCAATTATATCGTCAATATAACATAAAAAATATAATAACTGTTCAAATAAATTAATTGCACTCACGTCGTTAATGAGGAAACTCTATGAACTAGTTTTGGTGTATCGTTTTCTGGTTGAGGCTGACTCTCTTGAGGTGTGTCTGAAAATTAATTATTATATTAATTTTGCACTTGGCCTAGTGGTTTCAACGTGCGGCTGTGTACAAGTGGAGTTCTTATGTGCATTAAGTTCGCTCGTAAAGGAAAACATCGTGAGGACACCAGCATGCTTTCTCTCTGTCTTCAATCAGTCGGCAGCTCATGTCTGACCGTCTTGATCAGCAAGGAAACATCGAACAATCCAACATTGGACAATCTTTTTCCACTGGTTTTTGTCCACCGCCTCAGTTTAAGAACGATGAGTCTTTGACTTGACTGTGTTAGCAACTACAATCAGTATTTCTCATCTTCTCGCAAGTTCTCATATAGGTATTATTAATTCCTATTTTGGCTAAAGGCGATTCTGTATGCGAAGTTGAGTCAGGATCGGAGAGGATTGATCCTTTGCCTTTCTCGAGCCAAATGTCAGCACGAGTTAGGCACAGAGTGCTGATGTTTTGTAATAATCACCGAAATAGATATCGGAGTCCAGCAGTTCTGGTGTTTTTTATAAATAAGTTATAATTTTTGCAGCTGAGTTTCATTATCGTCCGATCAAGGCAGAATACAAAACACCATCCGTATCACCTCGACGTCCGTAGTTCCACAACTGAGCGTTTTGGCAGTTTTTGCCACGCACCACCACTATGTGGAACCAGCTGCCCAGTGAAGAATTTCCGAACCAATGCGACCTCCAAGAAAAGAACGTACCAATTCTTAAAAGGCCGGCAACGCACTTGCGAGCCTTCTGGCAATGTGATTGTCCATGGGCGGCTGAATTACTTAACATTTTGAACCGAGAGGTTTACATCAAAAAAATATACAGTGTACATTTAAATTATGGCTGTCAAAACTTTTCTATAAGCGCAATTTTTGCTTGAACACGGTAAACGCAAATATCGCGAGGAAAAGTCCAACCCATGAATCACCTTTTTATAATACCACGGTGCATTGACCAGGTCCCGAAGCACTTTGGAACTGGTGTATTAGTTTTAAATATCTCTTTTATGTGCAGTCCCAAAGCTGACTTTCTTATGTTCACAGGCATCATCGCTTGTTTATAAAGAATCAATTTGTTATGTATTGACAGGGTTGATTGCCTTCCTAATAAATCTCTTTTCTTTTTCACATGTTCTCCGTCGCAATTTGTCATCTAGGGTCATGCAAAAGTATTTAGCCGTCTCGGCATATGGTCTAATCTAAATTAACAGATTTGGAATGGTTCAGCTTTATTCCCCACTTAGTGACTCAATTAATGGTATTTGCATAGTTGTCACTGGTAGACATTATTGCAGTTTCATCAGCAAATATGGCTATAGTACTGTTTTGGGGTTGTATGTCACAGGTGTATATAACATACATGATCGGCCCTAATACACTTCCTTGTGGTACTCCCGCATTTATTTCACAACGAATCTGATATTAAATAAATCATTATTCTTACCAACTTGCCGCACAATTCGTTCCACGGGAATCGATTTCTCCGAAGTATTGTCTGTTTCTCCTGTTGGTGCAGGCGGGATCATTACTAAAAATAATAATAATTACAATTTCAATACCTAGTTATGTATTATGGTTGTGTCAGAAAAACGATTAAAGAATTCATGCCGTGAAAATGAGAGCATTAAGAAGTGTGTGTGGTGTAACTCTGCGTGATAGGATAACTAATAGTGAGATACATGAGCACCGTAGGAGAGAACGTAGTGATAAGGATACGAAAGGAAATGCTTGGTTATGGAGAAAAGAATGAGAAGCGGTTAACAAGTAGGATATACAACGTGGATAGTGAAGACGAGTTGAGTAGGCCTTGTCGCACCTGGAACAAATCCAGGAGGTACTAGAGAAGGGACAAGATAAAAGTAGAATAACCGACGAGCATGTCCTTAAAGATGAAGCGAGAGAAGAAGAGACTGTAGCAAGTGGAGATGTGTGGTCTCTGCCTATACCAGCGTGAATATATAAACAAACAAATTATGTACTTAATCAACACCGAGGAAGTTTTTTTGAATAAAGATTTTTTTTTCTGAGAGACTTCATGGTGCTAATGAAAGGATGGCAAATGAGAAAGTTTCCAATTAGATATAATAAGACATAGAGAGCTATACATCTCGGCGATCTGCTTAAGATACAACTTCATCTACTAATGAATCCGGACACATCTAAAAAAAAACACAAAATAGGGATTTTTTTCTCAGGTGATTTTTATTTATCTTCGTTTCAAAAATTCATACTTTTTCACGCTTCTCATCACACGTTAAAGCAGTTAATCATTGTAATTAAATAAACAAAAATCAGTGGCGCTACAAGCTTTTGAGGTCTGGACCTCAAATTTCTGTATCTGTTTCATGATCATTTGTTAATCGAATAGGCAAATAGGTGATCAGCCTTCTGTGCCTGACGCACGCCTTATTGGGTCTAAGACAAGTCGGTTTCCTCACGATGTTTTCCTTCACCGTTCGAGCAAATGTTAAATGCACATAGAAAGAAAATCCATTGGTGCACAGCCGGGAATCTAACCTACGACCTCAGGGGTGACAGTCGCACGCTGAAGCCACTCAACACTGCTCTTTAATTGTAATAAATTATTCGACTGAATAAATGTTAATGACGTCATTATTTTAAATTCATTAATGGATTTATGGTTAATATATAATGTCTTACTATACACGAAAATATGATTACAGCGCTACCAGCGCTACCTTTAGCGATTACATACCAGGTGGTGCAGCATCGGTGGCATCAGGTGCTGGAGCAGCTGGAAGTGGCTCAGGAGTAGGTGGAGCCTCGGCTTCCTCTTCTAAATCTTCTTTCACCGCCTCTTTCAGTATCTGTTGTGATATCTTTTTTTAACGTACCTTATATTCATTACCTTAATTGCGGTTAAAAACCCGCATACTTAACAACACGGTTAAAGACACCGGGTGTTTAAAGGCACGGTTAAAACTTGCTGTTAAAACCCGCAGATTTAACAGCGCGGTTAAGATATTACCTTTAACTGCAACGCCAAAATGATTTTGGATTCTGGTCCAGACTTCTGAAGGTTTATCGGCTGGGGCAGCATGGTAAGGTTGTTTTGTTTGAGTAACGACGCGACTGAGTACATCAGGATCCCCAGTTGATTTCCCGTTTTTTGATCTATGACCTGGAAACGAACGTTCAAACTTCTATAAAGGATAATATTTTATCGTTCTGGAGAGAACAGACCAGTTGAGCTGGTTAACTGTCTAACGGTAGTAGGTCGCGTGGAGGGGCCTGTTGGGTCTTCTACTGCGCCTGGTCTAGAGCAAGCGAATCCCACATAACCCTCATCATCATCAAGCAATTTATCCCCCCTGATGCGAAGATGAGATGCAGCTTGTTGTACGTACACTTTCCTATTTAACCGTCGCAGGAGTTCTTCTTTGCTGTTTTAAAAGAAAATCCAAATCGTGCAACACCTGGAGATGTCCACAACGAAGGAGTGAAACTCCAGTTTGCTTCTAGACGAGCCTTGTTTGCAAGGGAATGACGGAATCAATTTGTGTAAAGCATGAAGCATCCGGAGTCCAATCTATAAAATCTATCATGTATTCTAAAATACATGACAGTTGTGGTCATTCAAATACAAATTTTAGTTTTTCAGGTCGGAGGTACCTATTTATAAAAACTTAACAATGGCGTTCGAATAACGGTGGCCCAAATTCGTTCCCCAGTTATATCCTATATACCTGGACCAAATCCAGGGGGTATTAGACAGGGACAAGTTTAATAACCGACGAGCATCATGAGAAGGTGAAGCGAGAGAGGTATGGGAACGTAGCAGTTATAGATCTGTGGTCACTTCCTGCTCCTTCAGGAAGAATTGAAGAATGGAAAGGAATGTGTATTTGTGTAATAAAGCGTAAAATGCTTGACGTTTGTTTACAACCAACCACGTGTCACATGGTACGACGCCATCTTGACTAGAGAGGCTGGCTTCAAATTACGAATGTTACGAACAACAAAAATCGGTAAGAAATTTATCAGTTCATAATTTATTAACAATAAAATCTTTTAAGCTGATTAACAAGCCTTACCTTTACTTCCAACATATCAATATTTGGATTGTGAACGAGGAACGAATGGCCGATCTCATAAACAGGACAGTCCGTTCGCATTTGTACGGCCGTGTTCTCAGTTTTCTTTCCCAGTGTTATTTGTAAGTACGGGTCGGGTTTCGACTGTGCTCGGGCATTCTGGAATAGATAATTAGCGGCCTCGACTGAACATGAGCGCTGTAACCTGAGGTCTGAGCCTCAGATATCTGTAGACGCTTTTATATATCGCAGTAAAGTAGTTAAATCAGAGAGTTAATTGAATCTCTAGACAGTCAATTAAATGTCAATAATGTCACTAGCATTTTGATTTAAATAAAGCAGCGTCGAACTTAACTATCCGTCTGACCGAAAGCCAGCGTGTTGATTAATAATGTAAAACAAGACTCCGCCATGATTATTTCATTTTTTATTGTTATTTCGGTGTGATAGTGAAGAACTGAGCTTGGAAATTCCATGTTTTGCTTTATTGTAAATGGTTATGTTAGGTTAGTCTCGTTGCCTAGGAACGTTTAGGAAACTCATTAAACGTTTCGTTCACTCACTTGTCACTCACTTTAGCGACGACTGAATATCGATCTTTAATTAACTGTCTAGAGATTCAATTAACTCTCTGATTTAACTAATTTACTGCGATATATACCAATGGCTCAGTTTTCGCGATATGTTTCGAGATCATTTGTTTTTTTTTTATTAGATGATTAAGCTTCTGTGCGTGTCACACGCCATCTTTTTGGATCTAATGGAATGAATCCGAAGTTTTTTTGCCAGTCTTTCTAAAACTCGTATTTCTATTTTTATCTTACAATCCCAACATAGAAAAAAAATGTGAGCCGTCACGGGACGCCTGGCAGATGTGAAACATCGACATTATTTTGTAAAAGTAATATGCAGAAAAGAACATATTGTGATAGGAACTAAATATGTCATAATGATAAAATAAAATATTACGATTTTTTTCCAGATATCAATGACTATTTATTGAATAAACATTTATTTTAATTAAATATAAAAATTTACGAATTTATTTCAAATCGTGACTACTTAATTCGTTTAATCAGTGACTTCATATAGACTGTATATATATAGCATCGTATAGGCATGCGTCGCCAAGCCAGACATCGGTTTTACGTGCGGCTATAGATGTTTCACATCAAAAAATGAATTGTTCACTTAAGGCACTATCACAGCACGAATTATTGCGTCAGTGTCTCGGTGTGGATTGCGGTACGCAATGCAGAGCTGGAGCGGTGAGGCGCGCCGGCCCGTAATAACAATTAGTTATGTAAACCATTAAATTAATGTAATTTTATCAATTTTTTTTCTGAAATGGATTACTTGGCTTGCGATAAAATATATCGTGTACATTTCAAAATCATGTTCTATATACATTTTCGTCATAAAATGAATTCATAGTGTCAAAAAATGGCTATGTTTGGATGTTTTTCTATCGAGCTAAATTAAATCGTGTATCGATCTTTCAAAATGGATACATAAACTACTCAACTCCACCATATATTTTTTCCATTCGCCATACTTCAAGAAACTAAGACAAGAACAAAGAAACAATGTACTTTTTTGGAGTTGTGCGACCGTATAAGCCCTTATGACACTTTTGCAGTTTCGTTAAAATTCCAATTAATTTTAATAAATTTTCAAATAGAATCACTTTACAAAAATTGCACCTCAGTGGGGCATTGGCCGCACGTTAGGAAACACTTGTCAGGCAAGGTTTCCTCACGATGTTTTCCTACATACTAGCGGGTTAAATACGCACATAGAAAGTCCTTTGGTACTCAGCCGGGGATAAAACCTACGACCTTAGAAAATTGAATCGTACATGAAAAACACTAGGCCAACACTGCTTTAATATATATAATTTCTTATTAAGACTTACTAAGCAAAAATCTTTCATTTATTAAAAAATTACGAAAAACAACTTTTATTACTTACTGGTAAGTTTTTACATGAGTCGATATAAACAGACAGCACGGCCGTACTAAGCTCCGAGTTCTTGATGAGTTGCACCTCCAAAAGCGCCTGGAAATTATTAAATAATTTTATGTATACACTATACATGTGGTGGTGGAAACACAGCTTTTCCAGGACGTCGCCACCTATGCATTTCCAAACCAATTCGACTCAGGGCTAATACCAGCAAAGCACTTACAAGCCTAACAATACGTGTGTGAGATTTTCTTCTGGACAACTAGATCTTTGATTGCGATTAAAATACTATAAACGATGAAAAAAGGGACAAACTACTTTTATTGTATTTACCTGATTCAAATCAGCCAGTTCCGTGGACAAACGATGCCAGGAGAGGCGGAGATGAACTTTTCCATGTTTAGCCTGTTGTAGAGTTTGCCACTGAAATATTTTAAATAAATATGAAAAAAAAAAATCTATCGTATTTTTGTAATAAACAAACTCAAAAATTATTAGATAAATTTATATATTTTTAAAATGTCCAAAAGCCGGGTTATTTATGTAATTATAAAACTAATGATTTTCATACAGAGTGATAAAAATATTAGCGACTGTACGATGAGACGTCAGTCCCGTCCAAAAGCCGAGAGTGATGTGTCCCATCCGGGATCTCTATAGCATATGATTCTTTTTTTAAAACTTCAATATTTTCCCACGAAATTTTGAAATTCGAATTTTAAAAAAATTAATAGACAATACAAATTAAATGCAAAAACGATTACATGACAATTGACGGGTGATACAGATAAGTATCAATATCAAATTCGTTTCTGAAAGTGGCGGAGTAGAATATTTTCTACGTATAAATTATTCTGTGTTATCATTTTAAATACATTTTCAGCAATTCTATACTCACGGTATCAAGTCGTCCAGCGCTCACAACTTGTGATATATCCAAAGAACATCTATAAGAAATCATTTTGATTATTCACACGCCTAAGAGAATCAGAACCGAGACTTCTATCTCGTGTTATTTTGACATATATGTTAAATGTGATGTCACGTTTCTGAATCTCTTGAAATAAATATAATGACTAGTGCTTTAATTGCTAGCTTGAAAAATCAACACACCAATATTAGTAAAGTTGGCAGAAATATTAATGCGCAATAAACTAAAAGTAGCGTTATAAACCGTTAAAACATTATGGTCGTGCTGCTGTGGAATTGTCAGCAAATTGAAATAAAAATGTAAAACTTTTGGCATTCATTCCTTCTACATCATGTTCGTAAACGTGATAATTTGTAAATCAAATGTGTCAATAATAATTATGAAAAGGACTATTTGTGACTTCGTGTCAAGCATAATTGTGTGTCTCATTTCTTCACTCCACGACTTTAATGGCGAGGCCCCACTACTGCGTTGCGCTGCGTCGTCGCATCTGATCGACGCATTGTATGCTACATCTGCGTTGCGTCGATGCACAACGTCGCAACGCAAGAGGGTATACATGCAGTCGCATCAAGTCCCCCCTGCTTCACCTCTTGTGACGGTGTAACGGGGCATGTATAAAAAACATTCGACGACGCAACGCAACGCAGTAGTGGGGCCTCGCGATAATTCGCTATTCGTAAACATGACAATTGTACATCGTGCTATATGTGTGATGCATTATGATTTTCAAGTTTCACTGTAGAAAACTATCGCGTACATTTAAAAAAAAACCTTATTTATTTGGCTTTACGGTACAATTTTTAAAAAAAATTATCATATAAAGTTAATGCGACGGTTTAAAAACAAATAATGAGCGTTAATAATCTCTATGTCACCAGGGTCATAACATTTCAACGTCCTAAACCTTCTTTCAAAATTACCGTCAAAATTTGCGGTTACTGTGTCATCCGTAATTTTGTTTTAACAGTGAAACAATCGTAAAACGCTCTTGTTCTTCAGTCAAATTAGATGAATTACTGTAATGTACATTATTTTTTATCTATTTACACTAAATACATAACAAAAATGCTCAAATCGTCCAATAGAAGAAAATATAGCAAAGTTGTATATATATATATTTAATGTACTTATCCTAGAAATAATAACATTTCCCCCTCTTATATATTTCCCGAAAATTCACGACTTTGCTCCCCAGGCCAAGCGATATACAGTTACCGCAACTCATGCCACCCATTAGAGTGGGTATGGATACCGGCAAACTTCTTGAGCAAGGGAGTGGGGAAAAGTTCGCTCATCGTACTCAGCGCGGGACACAAACGTCAACTGATTTGACAATCACGCGATCGACACGTCACTCTCAAGTGATACCTAAAAATCGCTTCTGCGCAGGCAAAGACATTAGTTCAAGATGTTTGCCGGATCTATATGCGGGCTTTTAGGGTAAGGTCTCTTTTTGATAGGTCCACAGTTCCCTAGTTCGCAAGAGACAATGCCTAGAGAAGTGGATTTACAGGAACGAGAATTGAATAAAGGCAGAAATTCAATAACGTTTTTAGACTTAAAGATACCCTTTCTTTGTGCCTTTACCGAGACTCTAGGTTAGGCGTTGTCAAAGCCAGGACTTCATTCAGTAAGGGGATTATTTGTTTTGATTTTAAAGCGAAAAATATGCCGGTACTTTTGTCACCAAAGGCTCTGTAACTCTCAATGAAGTTATTAATAGGCAAAATTAATATGCAAAAACATAGGCAAAGTGCCGTCATGTGTCAAGTAATTCTTTTCATGTCCCATTTGTTTAAGAGTTTTATATTTTTATTTATTTCGTAATACTACAACTAGTTGTAAAGATAAATATGGTAAATATAATATATATAATAATACAAAAAGGTTGAAACATTTACGAAATTTGAACAAATATTACATACACGTGTGTCGGTGTGAAACTGAACCTCATACACACCGTATGACGGTAATCTCTTGATGCAAATTATTTATTTTTAATATATAAACTAAGGCATTTACAAATATTATTAATAGTGCATAATTAATGGCTTAAAACAGCTATGTATTGTTTAATAATATAACATTTTTGAAAAAAGCCTATATATGCCATTTATTTTTTAGAACAGGAGGCAAACGGGCAGGTTGCTCACCTATAGTTAAGTGATACCCCATGGACACTCCCAATGCCAGAGTCCAGAGTGCGTTGCCGTTTAAAATTGGTCTCGTAAAGGACCCTAAGTCGAATTGGTTGGAAAATACTTCAATGGGCAGCTGGCCCGGCAATATCTTCCTTAATAGACGCTCAGTTCAACAGAACGACGGCCTGAAGAAACTCAGCTGAAGGTTGGAGAAAAACCATAAGAGTATGGAAGTCTGCCAATTAATAAGTTCATTATTGAGACAAAAGCAGAGTTCTCAAATCAAGTACGTAGAACGGTCCAACAAGCACAAAACACTTCGCCAATCTTTATTCGCCATTGGACAAGAAGTTTGTAAAGGCCTTACCCAATTAATAAAAGATTTATCATCTATTAGCAGGAAGCAAACACATCAAAGTAAATCACGGTTGAAATAATATCACCTCATACTCGGTTACACCAGAACAGGAGTACAACGCATGGTCAGCTATCAGACAAAGTTTAATACGCGATAATTTTCGTTAATTTAATGAAACTTGTTTATGAGTTAAAAAGTTACACCTTCCTAGGTTTTCGTCCTTCCCGGCTCGATCCCAGTCATAAAGGCGGACGGAAGCCTGCGCCCCGCTCTCTTTCAGGACCGACTGTTCCACAATTCAATATAAACACACAAGCAAACAAACACAAAATTATCAAAGCCCTGTCCTGTCACACAAAACTCACACGTAAAATTACCATCTACCCGACTTAATACGTTACACAATGTTTATTTAATTAATTAATAATTTTTGGCTTTGCGCATCAATGGACAACAAAATAAAACCGATGTAGACCATGTGATGAAAAGAGTTTGACATAAAAAACTAGATGGCGATACTTGTTTATTTGCTAAACTAGACTAGACTATTCAAGCAAACACAACTCGATCCTTACTTAACAGAATATAAATTTGAGGTTCTATGGTTTTATTTATTGCTAAAGCGAAAAAAAGCAGCAGTGATGCCAACTCCTACAGTATGCTCCTCCTTAAACCAACTCCAAATACCTCTAAATATCGAATAAAAACCCGTAAAGTTTTAGTTGTACACTGGGTTTTAGAGATAATTTAAAATATATGTTAAAAATACATTCAAGAAGTCTAAAATTTCGATCTTGGAGTAATATAGTTTATCGATATTTCAGTTTCTAAACATTGCACATAGACATATAACAGAAAAAATAAATAAATATCTTCAAGTCGAGCACTTTGAGATGACATAAATACAGAATTGAGACGTACAGACCCGAGCGGACGCGTTCGGCTCTGTGCTTCGTAAGCAAACAACGTATACGACAAAAGAACGTTAAGACTATTTATAAATGTACTACCCAGTCAGTAGTTAGATAGCCTTACGTTAACCAATATGAAAATAAAATGGAAAGCTATTTTTATATGCATTTGTCTCCTAAACAAGACTGCTATGGTTACATTTATACACAACACAGCGGTTTCAGTTAACACATTATTTATTGCATTATTCTTTGAAATAAATAAATTTAAAAAAAGTTATAGCCACGCGGAGTTAATATTTGGTTTAGTTTGTTGGTTGCGTTCTAGTAATAAAAATTGTATAGAAGTTTCGTATAATATATGTTTATTGTAAGAATAAAGTATCTCCTAAACTCCCCAAAGGAAAACACCAAGTTGGCATCACTGATATTCAGCCCTTAACAGGCGAAAATGTTCGCTGAAAATTCTAATCGCTTACTGAAATAACTCGCCAATATTTGAGTTATAAAAAAGAATTGCCAAAGCCATATTTACTTGCCAATCGAGGGTGAGACTTCTCCTTCTCAAACTCTTTTTTAAGAGGCTATTTTAAAGCGGTTTTATTTTCTCTTAAGCGCAAAGCCAAAAACAGTAGACCAAAACGCATAACCTAGAGGAACGGACCTGCCGAGGTAGTCATCGTTCTGAATTCCCATCCCTGGATCCCAATCCCATAGTTCGCATTGCAGCACCTGACTCTTTCTTGAGCTTATTAACGCCTTAAAACAATACATATAGGCTATCATTAAAATGCATTTCCTCCAGACATTTTTTTAATAGGGGGGCTAATGACACCCCATGTCCTATTTTAGCACGCATCCAGCGTTGCCTAAATCAGTGGGATAAACTTTGAAGCACTTTCTTTTTTCACAAAAACGAGAAGAGACACACATAAGAAGTATTTTGAACGTTCTATTAATATAAATTTAATCTTTTATTATCTGTGACTACCGTAGACAAAACATAGTCAGCTCTGAATTCATAAGGACTAAAACTAATAAAAATATTACGTATAATAAATTATTAAAATATGTTTCTGGGGGTCTTACATCCTGATAGTACTTTTTACTATACTTTACCTGTATTTGCCTAAAGATAAAAGCATTGTAGAAAGCTGTGAGGTTTAAGCGAATGCATCAAAGAACGCAGATTATCTCTGGCTAGAAGCATGTTGTCAATTCTGACGTACATATCAAATTACAATTCCAGATTATCATTATCGAAAGTAAGATTGAAATAACATTACTTTTTGATTTTTCATTCCAAAATATAATACATGCAATTGGACATGTCAAAACCTTTTTTTTTATTTAAATTAATGTAAATCAGAATTAACAACGTGTAAAGCAAGCAAGCAATAGTAATTGCCGCAAAATCTCGCAAAACACATGAAAAATGAACGTTCGTAAGAGAATTGGAGAAAAGTCTGAAATAAACGTGTTTTATGAGTATGAAAATCTACCGAAATTCCGTACCACATGCTCCCAGACTAACCTAATATATAATAAAATTGCGCGTCAAATCAATCTTTTTAACTAACCTAACGTAATATATAATAAAATTACGCGTCAAATCAATCTTTTTAACTAACCTAACCTAATATATAATAAAATTGCGCGTCAAATCAATCTTTTTAACTAACCTAACCTAATATATAATAAAATTGCGCGTCAAATCAATCTTTTTAACTAACCTAACCTAATATATAATAAAATTACGCGTCATATCAATCTTTTTAACTAACCTAAACTAATATATAATAAAATTACGCATCAAATCAATCTTTTTAACTAACCTAACCTAATATATAATAAAATTACGCGTCAAATCAATCTTTTTGACTAACCTAACCTAATATATAATAAAATTACGCGTCAAATCAATCTTTTTAACTAACCTAACCTAATATATAATAAAATTGCGCGTCAAATCAATCTTTTTAAGTAGATTAGAAATACAAGATAAATGACTATACAACTTTTCTAATTCTAAATTTCCTAAATAGGAGAGACCTACGAGAAAATATCGAAAAATGCCATAAAACTGAAAAGAAAAACATGAGTTTGACATCTAACATTTGGTATTTTAAATAAATAAAAGTAATTTAAATGAAATCATACAAATTATTATGGACACACAACTTTCCAGAATAAGCGTGCCCCCAAAAGAGGTCTAATATAGGTTATTTTTTTTAACTGTGAACGTATTCCATTGATTCAACGGAGACCACGTGTGGCCGTGTGCGTGACTTTCCACTACTTTGTATTCAATATTTTCAGGAAGAATTGTTAGTTTTTGGAATATATCTTGGTACTATAAGGAAATAAAATCAAAAGCTAGGCTAATGGTATTTCCAATTTAAAATATTTTCAATAAGAAGCGGACATTTTATTATATCCGTTATAATTTAAAAGTTAAAGAATACGGTTTTACCGACAAACATTGTAATCCGTTTTACCGACACCTGGCGGATAAAATGAATTCTATTCTTTGTTTCTGCGACATCTAGCGACCATTACATAACCCAGTGCATGCCTACCGACACCACTCACCTGCCCAATTTGTCGTCATCGTTGCCATCATCCTTGTCGAAAACTTCAATTTCCAACGCTTGACCCAACGATTGCATAACACGTGCCTTAGTAAAATTATATTCACCATATTAATTTTAATATCCCTACTCGATATTTGTTATATTCTTTTGGATCTACCCGCATCAAAACTTTATTTTTAAAAATTATCCCATTTTTTTAGTTTTTGTAACTAATATTAGTCTCAAAGGTTGCCCAAATATTATATATACGCGGTGTTTAACCGTACCAAAACCAATAACGTTATATAGTCAGAAACGTTCAGTTTACGGGTCTGGGTCAGGATTGTATGATGCAACACTGCGTGCACTTAAATGTTGAGTGACGTCTTGCTATGCAGCAGATTCTTATATTAAAACCTATTTTTAACTTTGTCCAACTTAACATTAACTGATCTACTAAGTAATAGCAAATGAGGAAATTTTAGCAACGAATCGTTAAGAAAATCTTGAATTCGCTAAAAAAACAACTCTACAAGTAAACATGCGTTTATGTAACAAGAGATGTGCCGACTTTCTAACACAAAAATATATTTTTTTAATTTCTACTATTGTTACAATAGAGGGTACCTCACGAAGTTTTGAGTTTTTTTTACGTTTAGACTCGATATTATATAAACTAGCAGTTGGTAATACTGCGATGCAATATACTAAAAAAAAAAAATTTCTACTATTGTTACAATAGAGGGTACCTCACGAAGTTTTGAGTTTTTTTTACGTTTAGACTCGATATTATATAAACTAGCAGTTGGTAATACTGCGATGCAATATACTAAAAAAAAAAAAATTTCTACTATTGTTACAATAGAGGGTACCTCACGAAGTTTTGAGTTTTTTTTTACGTTTAGACTCAATATTATATAAACTAGCAGTTGGTAATACTGCGATGCAATATACTAAAAAAAAATACTAAAATCTTCAAATCGCTGTTGACCAATAGCAAGCAAATAAAACACTTTAGTTCATTTTTTTTATTCTCTTACCCTTGGTATTAATTGAAAAACTACACTCTTTTAGACCCGTCAAGTCGGTACACCTCTTAAGGCATGTCATATGTAATCGTTAGTCAATTCCAGTTCTCGTCATATTGAGAATTACCTGGCAAAACATTCATATAATTCAATAACTAGTGCAACCATAACCATCGTCTTAAGTCTGCAATTTCAAAAAGTTCAAAAGAATTTTAGCACTACCCACATAATTTACATTTCTGTATCTATAACATCTCTAAATCAGTCCTTACGTATAAAACTACTGAAACTTAATTTTCAGTCATTTGAAAAAGCAGATTTAGGACCCAGTGCAAATAAAACTGCAATTATAACAGTGTATTCTTACCTCACACCAGAATTCCCATCTTGGGTTGACGTCATTATCTATATGTTTAGTCTTCCATTGCTGGGCTCCAACTGTTATTATCGCGTAAGGGTCGGACTTACCCTTTCCTGAAAGACGGTTTAAACCTTTACATATACCCACGGGTTTAGTGAGATAATAGAAAAAGTGTTAAATTGTGTGTGTGTGTGTGTGAAGCAAAATAAAAAAAACACAAGAAAAGAGTGTCTTCTCCTTAATAGAGACTGTAAGTAGTGTTATTGGACACTGTCTTATGTTAAATATCCTTTTTAGTAAATCAGTTTATACTTAAATTACGTCAAGTAAGTCAAAATCGTAATGTCCAAAGTCTTAGTAAAGAGACAATGTATTTAAAAAAATGTTTGCGTAAAAGGTACTGCATCCCCTTCAGCGCTCGTCCCCCCACCAGGGAGCCCGTTTTGTGGGTAAAATTACAGCTTGGTACATGTCAAAAGAAATCGTGGAATCTTACGTACGCGTGAGTATGAATACGTGGATGTGCGTGCGTGAGAGCGTGCGCTGTCTGTGTTATTTTACTTAAGTCATGCCAAGAAAGGTTTGTGTAAAATCTAAATCTAGCTTAATTTTATTCTGTGAGTTTACAACTGGATAGTTTGACTATTTCAAGATGGAGAGATTTTATTAAAAAAGAATTACAGGAAATTAATAATGGGCATACAGATCTACGCAATCGCTGCATTTTTCACCTTGTTCGAAAGACAATATCATGTGTACAATCGAAAAGAATTCGGTAAAAATACAAACATACCTATCATCGAAACGTCTTTCTTCATAAGGTTCTGGGCTTGTACTAAATGTATGCGAAGAACACCCTGAAAATACATTTGTAATACTTTATTTTTTACCAGCAATTTTATGGAAATCGCAAAATATGTTGAAGCCCAACTTGACGGCTGGACCAGTAATTTTCGTTTATTCCTTGAATTGAGGAAGGTGTCTATAGAGAGAAAACTTGCTTAAAACTAAAAACCTAAATAGTTTAATAATTATAGTTTAGAATAAAAGTTAGTTTTTTTCCAAGTTTTCCCTCCATAGACACCTTCCTCAATTCAAGGAATAAGTAAATGAAAACTACTGGTCCAGCCGTCTTCAAGTTTGGCTTCAACATATTTTGCGATTTCTCCCATACCGAGTTGTCTTCAAAAATAACAAATTTGTACGATACTGTAATGCGTGTGAACAACAAATTTCACGGAAACAAAAGTCAGATCGTGAAAAACCTTCATACAAAGCCCCACTTTGGAAACAGTCCTAGTTTAGTCAAAATCTCTTTAGTAGATTTGCGATGAGTATCTTCATGTATGGCTCTATATACCTTAGGTATTTGAAACCTCAAAAGCAGAGGGTTTGCGTAGAAAGGCAGGCAGGTCTTTTGACGTGCCAGCTTCCTTCGCCTCTACAATGGTCCACATATCCAGTCCATTGGAATTGGAGATTCCAGTCGAGAGCCTGGTAATGTTACTTGGATACCTTCGGAGCGTACTGACCACTTTCAGCTTGTTATCCTGTCAATTGGCGACTCCATTGGGGCCTAAATATCGCGAAGATTGGACGAAGGCGGTCCACATAGACCTGGACCGATATAAATACACCATAAACAGCTGGTTACCTCAGGATCCGGCATCCGTAAGTCGACAGTTGGTATTTCATCGCTGAGTTTGATCGGCAATTTGTTTGGCAACACCATCATTTTAGCCACTTGCTCAATGATGCAACGACGTAAAATGTCACTGAAACGTTTATAAGCTTTCAGATAAATACAGCTTTTAACTGTATTTGTGCGTGTTGGGGTTTTTGAAGTTATACTTTTTTTGGCGCGTTAGGGAAAAATTTACAGTTAGCATAGTCAACATTGTAATATAAAAAATGACCATTATTCAAATTATGTAGAATTTTTTTTTATTTGTTTTCTACAAACGATTGTCATCCTGGTACGCCAAAGAACGCACGAAGGACTTCTACCGCGTGTACATAAGTACACACACATGGTTTTTTTATGTAACAGGAGGCAAACGGGCAGGAGGCTCATCCGATGTTGAGTGAAATCGCCGCCCATGGACACTATCGATGCCAGAGGGCTCGCGAGTGCGTTGCCGGCCTTTCAAAAATTGTACTCAGTTCTTGAACCCTAAGTCGAATTGGTTCGGAAATACTTCAGTGGGCAGCTGGTTCCACATAGTGGTGGTGTTCGGTTAAAACTGTCTTAAAAACGCTCAGTTGTGGAATGACCGACGTCGAGGTGATGCGGAACCATGTTAACACCTATTTGTGCATAAAACATAGGATCTACACCAGGTACTGTAGGTAATTAACAAATTTCTGCACCTGTTTCGTGATCATTTTTTTAATAGCCAAGTAGGTGATCAGCCTCCTGTGCCTGACTTTGACTCTTTCGGCAGTTTTCTCGCGATGTTTCCTTCACAGTGTTAAATGCACAGTGATGATTAGAACGCATGACAAGATTGAGAAGACGCACAAGGCATAGGTACATCACTGCGTAACCGCAGCCAGCTTTAACAGCATTTTCAATGGCGTAACTAACCTGAATCCCGGCATATCCAGAATATCAGCTGCTCCCACTAAATTGAAGTCTATGGACGGATTATTTAAGAAGAACACTTGGAGACCACCAACTAAAGGAATTTTCGTTATCAACGGCTTCATTATTACACGAAGCATGCCGTGTATCTGAAATATATATAATAATTGGCTTAAAGTTAAGTTAAGATTACAGTCACCCATGGACATAACACCAAAAGTTTTGCAAGTACGTAGCCGGCCTTTAAGGTAGGTCACGAACAATGCTTATAATTGAATAGTTATCGCAACAGCAAGTAAACATCGAAAACTTTAACAGACTCGTTGTAAATATGCATACACATATGTACACACATGCATAGCTAATAGAATTAATCTCAAAGCAATGATCAATCGTCTCCTTAATTAACATTTTTTTTATCTTAGGCGCGACAAACAGCCCCTGGTGCAGAGGCTGTTTCAGCGCAGAGGAATCAGTCACCCACGTAGTCCTGGACTGCGAGGCTGTGGCTAATCAACGTGCAGAAATCCTCGGAACAATGAGGTCGCTCCGTGAAGCGTGAAGGAGGCTTTAGCAGAAGGAGCTAGGCTGTAATACGGACCTATTGAGCGTCTAAGAGCGGAAACTGAGTTCACAAACCATAACCATATGTCATACAGAAAAATAGTTAGACAGCTCTTGAAAATGACTTTCGTTGACGTTCTACTGGCCTAAAAGTAGAGATATGCAAAGGATTATAGAATTGTATGTACGAGCTGATAAAAAGTTTGTCCTATTATATAGGTATCCTTTATAAGTATAAACATGTTTAGGTTAAGCAGTATTTCCCACCGTGGGGCTCAAGCACCTGATGGGGGTAATTTGAATTTTAAGGGCTGATCGACAGCTGGATATAACACAACATGGAGACTTTAGACTGAAATTGGAACCCAATATAAAATCTCTGTGCAGGATCTCACAAAATTAACTAATTAAGTGCACAGAAGTCTTCTGTGCTTGTGGAAGGAGCTAGGCTGGCTAACTTAGCCAGTACTTTACGCACAACGGACCAATTATGAGTCGAAGTGCGGAAAATGATGAGTCCACCAACTATTACCATTAAATTAATATAGAAAATTATTTGGAATTTGAATTCCAGTTATTCATTACGTTTTGAAGTTTACTTAATGTTAACAATCTCTTAGTAATTTTTTTCCTAAAAACCTATAATTACAATTTCGTAAGTGAACAACAAAAAAATTAAATTATAAATTATGTATGTTACATAAGAATTTTAGAAGACTCGACTCCCATATTATGTCAAAATTGTATATGTTTATATGACACTCACGAATCTTGCTCACATGTCGGTTTTCTTACGTTGTTTGTATTGTTATTATTAAGTAAATGTTATTTTGCAAAGCAAAACTCATCAAACCACAATAGTTCGCGTTTTTAGCAATAGATGGCGAGACTCGCTAATAATAATTTACTTAAACGCGCTTACAAAATACGTTCATAAAAGTGTATAATTGTTTTTTTTCCATTACTGGTTATTAAAACTTACTTAATACCGTGACACGAAAGAATAATTTGAATTTGATTTACACTTCGGTCTAAGTAACACGTGGTTGGCTATGCTAACACCAAAAATTAATAAAATAGGAATAATTGAATATCACGGTATTTCGTTTACTACAAAATAAATTTAATTTATACTTTAGCCTCAATAACACCTGGTAATCATGATATTGAATTGTAGCTTATGTGACACGTTTGTCGGTTTATCATAGCCGTGCCATCTATAGATTACTTACTCAATCCAGTCGAAAAGTATCGACATCTGTTAGAATCTTTTGGAGTTAACAGATAATTGTGACTGTCAATTAATTATAGACAAATAATTTGCAATAAAATAAAATTGCGACCATAATTAAAGATCTAAGCTATCCTATCTCTTAAGTTGGACCAGTTTGCTCACAGTGTGCCAATTTAATTTAAAATCGGTTAAGTAGTTCAGGAGTCCATCGTGACAGGAGATTTATAAGGAATTATATTCGTATTCATAACATAATTTCTATTAATTACCTGCAAATCTTTGATACCTCCTCTTATTCTTTGAAGGACGAATGAAATATCGCAATCTCCAGCGTAACTGAAAAGAAATTGTAATCATTGTACTACTACACCAGGTTGCACATAGTACATATACCTAATGTCTCGACCTTATAGAGGTGAGTCGTACTCGGTACAAGACAGACCTAGTCTCAGGAGTACAAGTACAAAAATACTAGTTCCACGCGTATTTATAGATACCATTCGTTAAGTATCCTTTGGATATGCTCCACAGAGCACTGAACATATAGGAATTAGGTACCATAAAGACTAGTTTTTAATGGCAACTAGATGATCAACTTTCGGTTTACTTTTCTGTGCCTGACACGTAAACATGCCTATTCCTCGCCATATTATCATACAACGTTGCATTATAAAACCATAATTCGCTAATTATCCAGTCGAGTTTCCCAACGTGGAGGGAGCTTCTAAAATCTTAAAAAATTGCGTTACGTTATACTTTAACTCTATATAATTTATATTATAATTATTCTTCAATAAGTTTTGACAATTTACACACTGTTTCGTTAAGAATTGTTTTTTATTAAAAAAAATATGTGTTGATTTAGTTATGAAAGGATTGGTTTTTGTCCTGAGAAATACAAAAGTATTTCGAAGCGTCAAAACGAAAATTCTATTATACAATCGTGTGGAGCATTCTAGAATATGGTAGTTGTATGGAGGCCGCATTACACGACGCATATGTTACGACTCGAAAGATTACAAAAGAGGTAACTGTGGCATCTGCTTTTCTCCAGGCTGCCATGTGAAACCAGGCACTTTAAGATTTTCTCATTGGAGAATCGCAGAAAATTAATTTTCTTTAATTTTTTTTTTTAATTTCGTGTACTCTCCATACTCCAGGCATCCCATTAATCCATTTGTCCAACCTTTCCGTAGAACGGGTTTTGGTCAAAGTTAATCAATATCCAGATTAAGTTTTATCCCATTAGTTTTTTTTAAAATCAGTATTTTTTTTTTGTTTAATATTTGTAGGATAAGTGTTTGTCGGATTAAAAATTGTATTTTGTGGTTAATTTACCAATGTATGTGCCGAGCGTTGGCAAGCGTTTATCAATAACAATAAAGGCGTTACCTTCAGAGAAATTGCAGGACTATATCTACTAAATTCTTTCTCCATATCTACCCTGTTGCAGTTAATCTATTTTCATCATAACGTAAATACTGAGACAGCGACGATAATCATAAAGCCAGGTTAACATTTAATTAACGTTATCACCAACGCAATCAACATAACAATAGACAAATATCGTAAAACTCACAATAAATCCACATCCATGATAATTTCATTTCTCGAAAGATTTTTATCGTAGACTTTTACGCCTCCTACTCTTGGTGCCTTTAAGAAGAAAAATGTTTTTTTTAAATAAATATTAACGGACTATAAACATTCTTAATTTGTTAAACTACCTAACATAGCAATGAGAAAATGTCAAAAAACATAATTACAGGTTTTTAGTTGTGGGCCTCAGATTTCTGTATATGTTTCATCGATTAATCAATGTAATAGGCAAGTAGGTGATCAGCCTCCTGTGCCTGACACAAGACCTTGGGTCCAAAGCAAGCCTCGCGATGTTTTCCGTCACCGAGCGAATGTTAAATATTAAAGTGAATTGGTAAACAGCCGGGGATCGAACCTACGACTTCAAGGATGAGTCGCGGTGAAGCCAACGAAAGACAGTGACAATTAACACTTTTAAAATGGGATTTGCAAAAATTAGTTCCAATAGTTTCCGAGAATTATATTTTGTTGATTCGGTCATGCACTCCTTGCGTAAGCTGATTTGCTGCAATGTAAACTTCTCTTATTAGAAAAAATAAGCAAAGCTCTCAAATAGTACATAAATGTATTAATATTTTGTAGCAATCTTCAAAAATGCATTTCGTTTCCAAGCATGTGTGGGTAATATATGCAAAAAAGTAAATGTTGACGGTAGTCACCAAATAAAAGAATCAAAGACCTCCCACCCTATAGTGCTTACGTAATACTTGAACAAATTAAAAAAAAACTAATAAAGTACTTACGATAGTACCAAGTATCATACGCTCGAACTTAAAACCATTGAGCTTAAAGTTGGCCAAGCTTTCAGCGACGGCAGGTTCAATTGTCTCCTTTAATATGGTTTTCGCGTAGTGGTTCACATTTGGCCACACTTGGAGGAGGATCTGAAAATAATTGGCAAACAGCCTTTCCCTCAATTTTTTTGTTTCTAGTACAATGGCTTAACAGGCAGGAGGCTAACCTGAAGTTAAGTGACACAGTCAATGGACACTCAATGCCAGAGGGTTCGCGAGTGTGTTGCCGGCGTTGTAAGAATTTGTACGCTCTTTTTTTTCTTGTTGGTTCCACATAGTATGCGGCAAAAATTGCCTTGCACAAACGTCGAGCTGATACGGCTGATACGGTTACGGATTTCGTATTCTGCCTCGACGTCCGATGATGAAACTCAGCTGCAGATATTAATACGAACAACTCCTCTGAACGCTCTCCATGCTAAATGTGAAAGACGATGCAGAGTGACCCCACATCTCAAGGATCGCCAAAGGATCAAGCCGCTCGAAGACGGATTTTTTAATGTACATAAGTGTACTTTTTTCACAGGGTTCTTAGAAATGCTGATTTCCTTACTATTAGTCTACTTATCAATAACGTGTTGTACGTTATTTCAGGTAATTGTACTCTTTATGAGAACAATGAAGTACTTAAAATATACTTAATTTCGTATGTGATTTTTTAGTCGTAAATAATTTTTCTTTAAAAGGAAATTATCGCTTGAATCTAAATATAGATTGTAAAGCTGTGCAATTGAGATACTAAATCTTATACAATAATGAATAAAAATATATATTTTTTTGTATATAAACTAAAACTTGCTTTGATACTAATTGTAAGGGTGGCAACCCTAGAACCGCAGAATAATATTGCAAATATCTTACCCTGTTCAGCCACTCAGCACGTTCCACATCCGGAAAGAAGACCTAGAAAAGGTACATAAATAAAATACCAAAATGTGTGCGTGTACTAGTGTACACACGTAAGAAGTGAAACTTCTTTATGACCGTATTTTTCGAAAAATTATCTGCTTTACAGAAATTAATTAAATAAAGTTTTACAAAAGGCTTTTATTATCATAGACATGAATACAAATAATACAATTATTTCATTTTACCTTATTACTACTAAGATTATTACAGAATTTCATTAACTGTAATAGAATTATTACTATCATTATTATCGTTAGTATATATTTTTGTTATTAATGGCCTCGAATCTCTTCAAATCAACCGTGGTAGGGACATGAAAATGATAGGCACGTAACGGAAAAATGTGACGCGTAACCTAAAAATGTCTGCTTACGTAATACTTGAACGGCCCCATAAGAACTTTTAAACACATTCTTAAACTCTCATTTCAATAGTTATTATAATTTTCTATAAAATACTAAAAATTTACTTTGCCGAAGCCGCGTACAAATTGTTTGAAGAAGCCTATTAAGTATGAGGGCAACTATTTAACCAATTATCGTCTAAAATTCGTAATGTTAGCGTGTTTAACCAATTCAAAAGGCATTAAAGATACATGTCAGAGTGAACCCAGTAGAACCTGTATATATTAAGTTTCTCATGTAAATAAAATACATTTTTTGTATTGAGAAATAAAGTTCTTTAAACATTGGGATAGAATGAAAAGCAAAAGAACATAGATGGGGCGTTGGAGGGACATAACAAGGCTGAGAATAGGGATTATGGCGACATTTGCAGGAGTCCTTTGTCGAGAGACAAGCTGTATAGTTGTAATAATATAAATTGATAAAATGTGGTGTCACTAAATCCATTTTGGGTCTAGGCCTCAGATTTCTGTATCTGATACATGACGATTTGTCAATCTAATATGCCTGACACACGACGTCGACTTGGTTTAAGGCAAGCCGGTTTCCTAACTATTTCGAGCGAATGTTTGCGCACATAGAGTCCATTGGTGCATAGCCGAGGATCGAATCTATTAACCCAGGGACACGCTGAAGCAATACCAACACTGCTCTGCTAATTTTATTGATATAACTATAATTAATTACATACAATTTGAGTTCTCATACAGTCTACATTCTTACCCAAGCTGGAAGATCGTCAAGCCGTGCCAACACCACGTCCTTCTCCGATGAAACAGCAACGACTTTCGCGAGGTTCCTCCTATATTCATTCTCCCTTCGCCACTGGTCTCTCAATACTGAGAGAACAACTGGTCCAATCAGCCATGCCACACTCCATTGCATGTAACCGACTAGGTATACTGCTCCCACTATTGATACCTGAAGAACAGTGGTAAAAGTGCTTATTCAGTTAAGAGATTTTTTTAAATTTATTAAGTTGGCGCCTGGTAAATAGTACCGGTGACCTCAGTGCTGGTGATTTTCGAGGAAATGCTGCCAGCGTTAAAGGAACATACTGCCACAGGGAACTAACTTCTAAAATTTGTTTTAATTGTCTTTTTATTAATTTTTTATTATTATTAGTATTATGTAGTTGAAAGTTTAATTTTTAATTATTTTTTTGTGAAATTTATGTTCGCCGCAATTGTCATGTATTTTAGAATATATATATTGTAAAATGTACTATAGAAAATGCAAAATACACAATGTACTTTAATAAATAAACAGCCCTAATCTGTATTACATTATCGTAACACTATGAAGATATTTAACTTTACACATACCCGTTCAAGTACTAAGCCAACAGAGTTCGCTATGATACGGTACAAAAGGAAAATCTTTATTAGATTTTAATAATAATCATAATTTATTACAAGAATATGGTACAAAAAGGTAGTACAATAGTAAGTTCGCATATTCTGCCACACACAATGGCGCGCAAATTTGTCTTTAAAGGAGGTTTTACGTTTTACATTATTATTCATATGAATTTGTCAATTCCTATATTATTTGTATCGTACATATGTACATATGCAGTGTTTTCACGGAAATAATCATTTATTGAGTAATATATTTCTTCCATAAGTGATACACCAAGTCGATTTTTAAAGACTCTAGTCGGAAGATCTATTAATTCTTTGGGTAAATTATTCTAAACCTTAATTGCCATACAAAAGTTCCTAAAAACAGTTCCAGATTGATTTTTGGCACAGCCAATTTCTCCCCATATCTACTTCTTACTTCGACTTAAAAATATGTATGTTTCTGTGCACGAATTGCGCATTTATAAAATATAAATACCGAAAAGAGACAAAGTTTTGAGCTTCTTAAATAAAGGTACGCAACTATCAAGACAGTTTGGTCCACAAATTGCTCTAATACATTTCTTTTGAGCCTTGGACCCTATTAACTACTGAATTAATAATAGGATGTAGAAAATATATTTTTTTTTATTATGTTACACGAGAGTGTACTAGAATTCCATGTGCGTTGGCTAGTCTCTTCCGTTCAGTACTTGACGTGAAATACGAGACATGTCAAAATATTTTTTTAGCATACAGGAATTTCGTATCCGTCAACATTGTGGCCGGTGCTCTCTAACTGTCTCTACAGAGCTGGTATACCAACCTCTAATTACTATTCATATCAACCAAGGGTCAACGATTTGTTCCATCTTAGGGAAGCTTCAAAAATGTTTTGAGGAGTCACAGTTCGAGTTAAATCTTGTTTCTCTTCACAATATAGGGGGGGTGGGTGGTACAATGAGGGGAGGCTTATCTGATCTTAAGTAATATGGACTACGTACTCTCTTGGAGGGCCCTAAATCTAGGTATCTGGTAGTGGTGGTGAGCGGCATACACGTCTTGTATTTTGGACGTATGAGAACATCAGCCTAAAACTCTGGTGACTCAAGATTAACCGTTTCAAATCGTAATGATTAACTATACTTAAAATTTCAGTCACTAAATTATTTAGCTATATATAGGTATATAATATAAATAGCATAAGGAAATAAAATTGATTAGATATAATTGTTTCCTTAATGTGGTTATGTTCCATGGGAAAATTAGCATTTAATTTAAAATTTATTATATTTAATTTAAACAATATTTTTACCTATGAAATGAAAATGTCATATAGGACTGTATGTTTATACAAAGATAATGATAGATTACTTTATCTGAACAAATAATAATAATAATCTTAGTCCTAAGCGAATCTGAATGGTCTAAGTTGTAATGAGTGGTTCTTGTGTCAGTCATAAGTGTATTATTCGCAAAAGCTTTTTTTTATTTAACGGACAGGAGGCTCACGATACTGTAAAGTGATACCGCCGCCCTTAGACTCTCTCTCGCGAGTGCGTTGTCGGCCTTTTAAGAATTGGTACTCTAAGAAGGTTTTCTTGAAAGATCCTAAGTTGAATTGGTTTAAGGTTTTCAGCGCAGACTACCAGACTACGAAAGGTGCGTCCACCACCGAATTCCAAATGTTCTGATGATGGACGGATGGATGGGGATTCTCCACAGCGGAAATGTGTAACACCCCGGGGTACAATTAGCCTTAAATTAAGGTTTTAGATCTATTTAAAAAATGCGTAATATTTGTTTTCATTACTGAAAAATTATTAACACAAAAAACGTGTAAATACGTGTTTTTTTATTTATCAAAAACTATTAATACAAAAAAATGCGTGAATAATATTTTTTTTCAACTATAGTGACATGTCACAATAAAACGCCAACTAAAAAAATCTGTCACTAATAGCGTAAAAAACACCTTTTATAACTGTTCTAATTTCAAATTGGGTTCTAACAAATTATCTCATACAGTTAACGGTAAGTCAAGGTTACTTTAAGCATTGGTAAGAACCAATCCAAGGTTGGTGACTCAAAGAGCCATGTACGGAAATGTAAGCCTTAATAGGTTCAAATAAGGACGATAATGTGTTATATGTATTCAAAATGTCTGACATCATTGCATTGCTTGGGTGTTGCCTGAATGTATTCATGTATATGGTAAATAAGTGCGCGCGCCTACCTTGATAGAATGCTAATATGAAAAATATAATTATCTACACTTTATTGCACCCACAGAATAATACACACACACAATACTAACGCGAGCTATGAGTCCCGGATGTCAAATCCAATATGATTACTTTGGTGTAGGTTAATTTAGAATAAATACTTGCGGATAACAGTGAAATAATTTTATAAATCGGATCAGTTGTAGTTTAACCATTACAAAGACGAAATTTATGTTCTTTATTATATTAATGTAGATACTGCATATGAAACAATTGACCAAGGGTAATGTTGTGGGGGGGAAATGCAATCTTATCAAATTTTTATTGATTCTTTGTTTTTATTTAGCTATAACTAAATTATGCCCAACATAATTTACACAATATATTTCAAGCTTATTGATGTTGAAATGGAAAATTCCCAAAGTAAACTGCAATAAGCTCAGTGTATATTAAAAACTTACCTTTTTAAAGAATCTGTAGATCATAGACAAGACGTTGGTATCGCCATCATTGCTCACAGGCAGAGCAAACTTGCTATTTTCAGACATATTGTTTGCCTAAAAAAATTATAAACATAAAATTTTCCCTTAACTAAACTTCTTATAAGACATCTAAATTTTTCATTTATAAATATTGAATGTAATGTCAATCACACTTTCCTAATATAAATGATGATTCATTTGAATATTGGAATGTCAACAAAAAGTCGCAAAATATCAAAACTACAAGCAAACATAACCCAATATTTGTAATAAAACACACATGATTCATACACTTACTTTTTTAATCCATACACATTGTTCTCCACACAATGATAATATTTTTAACTTTAAAACTGGTATAATTTTTTATATTTTACCTGTAAATTATTGTATTTCTTACATTTTAATATCCATGACATTTACATATTGGAAATTTACTCGATTTTTTTTTAAATTAAAACCTAATAGATTGTTTATATTCCGGAATATATATATCTTTACTTAAATATTCAATAAGATTACTTTATCTTAGTATCAGGAAATTCCTTAATCCTAATAAGAACGAATAGCTAAGACATGACTAATATGTTTTGTACGCTTTATTTAAAATGACAAAAATTCACTCTCAAATTTTGAAACTAGGGAATTTTTACGGACTAATTGGAGAAGACTAAAATTGCTGTGTGTCATTTTTATTTATAGGTTTTATTTTTAAACTTGAAATCAAACTTACCATACTCGCACTATTTGTTTAGAAGATTCATCTGCTGATTATTCCGGCTGGTTTTAATGTGTACAAATATATACAACCTCTTTGCTTGATTTGTAAAAAATACAATAAACAAGTGCTAAACAACACTTGAGCTTGACACGGCTGAGCCAGATGTGAAAATTTAAAATAAAATAAATTTTTGGTGAATATGTCACTGTCAAGTTAACAATTGTCAGACTTACGTATTGCAATTGTGCATAGTATTGTTCTATCTCGGAATCTCATGGCAAATAGTGAAATAAAAATTTGTTATGGACAATATTGGAGAAATTGGATTAAGTGATTTCATTGATGCTTAAAATAGTTTTAAGTATTAATGAACATGAATTATATTAATTATTTGTATGACAATATATTGTTATACATCGCGTTCTTAAGATAGGATCATATGTCATGAACAAAAATCAATCGTAAATAATAAACTATAACCTCACTAAACTAGAAATCGATGCCATGAACAAGCTCTACGAGCATTTTTTACTCACAAAATCTCAATAGCGGTTAACAGATTCCGTACTTTGATTTGACGTATGACACTTTACATCGCCATATAACAATCTCATTTTTTAATTTTTGTTTTATGATATTCCGGTTGAAGCCATTGTTCAATAATTATAAGTGCGCCTTCAAATTTGTGGCAACGTGCTGCGCGGCGACAGTGCGGTTTCAGCGCTGCGGCCGCGCTATTTTGTAAATAAACAACGCGCGATTGCAGCGCTATACCCGCCCTGCGGCCTGGGCTCGCATCAGTTCATCCATCGATTAGTGATCGCGCACGTATTTTTTTGTACAATACTTGTAACATGAACATGATCGAAAATCAGGTTGAAGAATTTATCGATGCGGTTGAGAGCCGTCCTGCGATATGAGATTCGAGGTCCGACAAGTATAGCAATAAAATTGAAGAAAAGGCTTGAGAAGAAATATGCAATAAAATTATTGAGAATTCATAAAGAGAAAAAATAAGTATATTTTTAACACAATTATTTTATTGCATTCATTCATTCTTTTCATTACTTGACATGACAATTCTCCTTCTGGGCTAACAAAATGAATTCTTTTTCGTTTAATAGTAACACTAACAGTGTCTTAATATTATGGCAATAGTTTGACTTTATGCCAGTTACAAGTAAAGGTTTGGTTGAGAAGCAGCGAAGTTCAAAGGCAAACATTATGCTGAAATTCAACCCAGGATCCCCAGTAAACCATGGTTCTATGAGATTAAAAGTTCTAAAGTTGTCACCTTTACTTCGTAAAGGTTGGGAAACTACACGCGAAAAAAAATAAACAAAGACATTGAAAGAAAACAAAGTGATAAGCTAGTTAAAAATAAAATATGTACATAAACATATTATTATATCTTAATATTATTATTTATTATGAAAGAAGATAGAACAGTGTTTCTTCGTCAGAGTCCATCGTGGAAATATGTACTACGCTACGATTCTCAAACTTAGCGACCGCAGTGCGGCAAATTTGAAGACGCCCTACCCTATGAGACGAAGAATTAAGAAAAAAATTATTAATAACTGAATTTGTCATTGTTTTGTAAAAAAGTGCCGAAAACATTAGGTAAATCATTTCTCTGGGTCGTTTTTGCACTATTTTCTTCAAGCTTCTGTAATTAAAGCTTTTGAAGAATTAAAGAATTTAATGGATATACACACGTCTGTAAATTTTTCAAGTATAAATTTTTGTCCAGAATCAATTAATTTACACAGAAAAAAATCCGCTTCGTATTCAAAGTCCAAAGCTGTATGCAAATTTTTGGATATTTTTTGAATTGGAACGGTAAGAATTTGAGATAAAGCGATTCCAATCCAGGTCCCTCTATATCTGTTGATTCTGTTCTGGAACCGCCCTTAAATACTATTTATTAATACGTTTATTTTTACCATAATATATGTAGCGTCAGGCCCCGACATTGTTAAGATAACAACCACAAAGTTTTCTCCCAATCACTAAAGTAAAGATTTCAAAGGCTACTCGGTAATTACGTAACGTGTGCACCGGGCAACGGTCGATGAACGACTGCCTGAGTTTTTTTTTTGACAATGGAATCTCGCTGTTGGCCTTTACAGCTCAGCTCGGGCTGTTTTGGCGAGCGTAACTCGGCCAGAATGGCGTTTTTATCCCGCGGCTAGCGCAAGGGCGTCTCCTGTGAGACTCGAACCTCGGCTTGGGCCGTCGCGGGGTGGTCAATCGCCTGAAGCTCACTGGAGTGAGCGAAGTACGAAGTAAAGGTCCTCGCCTTCCCCGGTGAAGGCGGTTTTTTAACCCTAATCTGTGTATTTTTATTTTTATTATTATTGGCCGCGCGTGTGGCTTTTGATTTATCGTTTGCTACAGTAATTGGATCGTCCGGATCCGTTAGAATGTGTCGGGGCCTCCTCCGAGCCCTTTTTGTCGGGAAGGAGTAATAGTTGATGCTATTACGCACCAGCGGATTGGGATGGTGTTTAGCCTTGTCAAAGCGGCGTGCGAACGCCAACTTCATCCATTGGGCTATGGTAGGGAGCTCCAGGTCGTGGTGGAGATCGACGCTTCTCACATAGAAGGGCGCACCGGTCGCGATTCTCATGAATCGCGACTGAAGCACCTGTAGCCGGTGAATATGGGAGGGGGCACAATGCGCAGAGACTACGCTAGCGTATGTCATGCACGGTCGGATGCAGGCCTTGTACAGGGTCACCTTGTGTCTGAGAGACATGTGACTCCTTTTATTTAGGAGGAAATGGAGGCGAGAGAGGACAAAATAGGCCTTCTTGCGAACGGCGGCTATGTGCTTACGGAAAGACATGCCGCAACAGAAGGGGCGAGCCTGAGTTGTGCGCTGCTTTATATAGGTTCTGTAGTTGGGATCGAGAAAAGCGTAGCAGTTCTCTTTGCCAGGGGCAACCCCGGTGCTATCGCTAGGGATAAATTTCACCTCAAGACAGAGGTAACCCTATACGGGCAAGCCATTCCATGGCAAAAGTCCGTTAAATATCTAGGAGTCACGCTCGATAGCGGCATGTCTTTCCGAAAGCACATAGCCGCCGTTCGCAAGAAGGCCCATTTTGTCCTCTCTCGCCTTCATTTCCTCCTAAATAAAAGGAGTCAAATGTCTCTAAGACACAAGGTCACCCTGTACAAGGCCTGCATCCGACCGTGCATGACATACGCTAGCGTAGTCTTTGCGCATTGTGCCCCCTCCTATATACACCGACTACAGGTGCTTCAGTCGCGATTCATGAGAATCGCGACCGGTGCGCCCTTCTATGTGAGAAACGTCGATCTCCACCACGACCTGGAGCTCCCTACCATAGCCCAATGGATGAAGTTGGCGTCCACACGCCACTTTGACAAGGCTAAACACCATCCCAATCCGCTGGTGCGTAATAGCATCAACTATTACCCCTTCCCGACAAAAAAGGCTCGCAGGAGGCCTCGACACATACTAACGGATCCGGACGATCCAATTACTGTAGCAAACAATAAATTAAATGCCGCCCGCGCGGCCAATAATAAAAATAGCCAATCTCAGATTAGGGTAAAAAACCGCCTTCACCGGGGAAGGCGAGGTCCTTTACTTCGCACTTCGCTCACTACAGTGAGCTTCCGTCCTGCCCTTCAGGCGATTGACCGCCCCGCGACGGCCCAAGCCGAGGTTCGAGTCTCACAGGAGACGCCCTTGCGCTAGCCGCGGGATAAAACGCCATTCTGGCCGAGCTACGCTCGCCAAAACAGCCCGAGCTGAGCTGTAAAGGCCCTTAAGGCCAACAGCGAGATTCCATTCAAAAAAAAAAAAAAAAAAAAAAAAAAAAGATCGAGTGACACATCGTACGATCGTTCGACTAATCGCCCGTTGCACGTTGTTTTACAAAACATTGATAGTGGCGCCGTCATATACATATAAAAAAAACATAAGGTTACATAAGTTATTAGGCAGGCGGCCTTATCGCTAACAAGCGATTTCTTCCAGGCAACCCTAATATGCAAATATAACTAAAATTAAATAAAATCCAACGAAAAAATATAAAAAATAATATTGTTACGAAGACGGGTCGACTGCAATGTTTCTAGATTTTTCCACTACTTGAGAGAACTTTTCAGCAGGCTGAAATATGATTTCTGACCGTTTCAGGAGAGGGTCAATCACATATTAGAAAATTGTAAATTGAAATTATACAATATTATTCCCAGGGATATATAAGCGAGCCGAAACGCGACTAGTAATAGTATTAGAAGTGCGCGCAGCGAGTAGAGACCGCGTCTCCCCGCGTGCTGCAGCCCCCATCAAGGGCTGTCTGCCCGCCCCCGTACCAGCAGGACGCGAACCACCACACCACCTGGAGGGACCCACCACCGAACAGGACAAATCATGCCCCTCGCGAGGGAGGATGTAGGAGTAATCAGACTAGTAACTTTAGTTTTGAATGCGATATCAAGAGAGAAACACTGAAGCAATTAAGTAAATACGAGTGATAAAGTACTGTGTGAAGTTTGTACTCATAAATTCCTCATTAATTACCAAGAAATAAACCCTTGAAGAAATCTAAGGCTTTTCTATCCAATCACCTAGCTCGTAACAATATGTATAAACAGACATGTAAATGCTCTGCCAAAGGTTAATTGACTCACAATTAATATATATAAGTAGTAGTTAATTACGAGGCACAAGAAAAATGATCAAAAAGAACATTATTATTATGTTATATACCTAAAGAAAATTATTTAAACCAAAATCACCATATTGTAGAATTCATCTAGATTTAAAAGCTGAGTTGGCATCCTTCCAACTGAAAATTTCAAATTTATTATTTTCAGCACATTGTAAAGTAAAATATGGATTAACATTGAATAAAAAATATTTTGCTCTAAAGATTTTCTAACACTAAAAGCACTACAACTAATTCAGGATTCGGTTCCTTGAGTAACAATTGTTTTGGATTGGTAGGCAATGAAAAATAATACCTGCGGTTATATGGGTAATCAAAAAAGGCAATTTCTTATACATTTATTTCATAAGTAACACATACATAATAAAAATTAATAAAAGCTTATAATGATTTTAGAATATTGCTACAAAATCTCATGCATTGATTTGAATTATCTCATTAATTTAATGGAATGTGTAAATTGTAAAAAAAAAAATTTCATTAGCGGTTCTTTCTTTCCTACTTTTCTAGACTTAAATGTCTCGTCCTGTAAAATAGTGGCTATATTCTAACAAAAAAGACATAAATTGTGTTTCAAATAAGATAAGGATTGATTTGTGCCATATGAATTCATGAGATGGCATTTTTTAAAAGTAAATGACTCGGTAAAGCCCAATAAAACAAACCAACCAAACATAATTTTTTTTTCAAACTACATTTGACATTCGCAGATGACAAATGACATTACTATCCTTATTTAATTAAGATATTTATTAATTATTTTCCCCCCGTACAATTAATTATTTTTTTCAGTCTTTACATTTCAAATTTCCAATATAAACATAATAAATACACTTTATAAACTGGTTGTTGAAAAAAATCTGCTTATGTCTATAAGACTATTGCTATAGAAACATTCTTCAATATATGTGTAGCGATTGAAACAAAAGTACATTTATGTTGTATATTTTGCTATGTTCTATTTTTTCTAATATAAAAATATTTATGCATATTTTTTATTTCTAGTTGAATTTAACTTTATAAATATTGTCCACCTTTCTTTATTTTAAATCTGATAGATTAGTAATATTAAGTCAAAATTGTTTTCTAGTATATAAAGGATATTTAAAAATAATAGTTTTGCTATTTTACAAAGAAAATATACTAAAAACTTTAAAAAAATATTTTCTTATAAATATAAAATATTATTGCAAATACAAAATTTCCACTTTTCCTTATGTAAATATTAAAAATGTTTATTTGAAAATATAAAAAAAATTCCATATTAAAATAAAATCTAGCTTTACTAATAAAATATGTAACTACTTAATTTCTTTCAGTCCAATTTGATTTTTTATAATTTTATATATTGAGAACCTAAAAATACAGTCTAAAAATTTTATAAAATACCGCCTTGAAATAAACATAAAATTTATACATTTTGTATGATTTTCATAAATATAAAATAATTTTTCCAACTGTGAGAAAAAAATAGTTATAATTGGAATTATTCATCTGTGCATTTTTTAATAAAAGTTCAATCCATTTGCGGGTTTTTACAATTCCAATTTTTTTATAGAAAATATCAATCAATGTTTCAAAAAACAAACTTTTTAACTTACAAATTTAAAAAAAAACAGCCAAAACAGTTTACGACATCGTTTAGAACAACATACCGGTTTTAATGACCAAAATCAAAGGTCCCCGAATTCTATGTATTAGGTACTCAAAATTAAATAAATAAAAAAAAATGTTATTCTATTTAATTGGTACTAGCCTGGAGTGTGAAGTTTTATGTGCTATTTTGTTGCTATTAGTTATGTTATATAGGTTTTGTAATGCCTTCTTTTGCTGTGCCCTAACAGGGTCCATAATATTGTACCTAGCTTTAAGCCTCTTAAACATCTTTTGTAACGTTATGGAATGCAAATAAATACATGAATACTTAACAACGTTATCGGTTTTTACGACCATATATAAGGAGTTCCTTCGATGTCGTTATAATAAATTTTGGCTGTATTTGCTAAATAAATTTAAATTTTTTCGATATATATTGTTTCCCTGATTTACTTATTAAAGCATTGAGCTAAAAAATATATATATTTCTTTGAAGTGGGAAAATTTGGAGTCGAGTTTATCCAGTCAAATGCTTTATTTTATCCAAAAGTGCGTCACACGTCTTCTTCGCGTCTCCTAGTAACATAGCTGTGTTCGGATTGTAGAATATTGGATTATCTACAGCAGCATAACCGACACCCATAGATCTCTTCATGACCACAACCTAAAAAAAATATATATAAATCTCCTGTCACGATGTTTGTCCGCGATAGACTCCTGAACTACTTAACCGATTTTAAATTATATTGGCACACCAGCTTAGATCTTTAATTATAGTCGCAATTTTATTTTATTGCAAATTATTTGTCTATAATTAATTGACAGTCACAATTATCTGTTAACTCCAAAAGATTCTAACAGATGTCGATTCTTTTCGAGTGGATTGAGTAAGTAATCAATAGATGGCACTGCTATGGTAAACCGACAAACGTGTCATATAAGCTACAATTCAATATCATGATTACCACGTGTTATTGAGGCTAAAGTATAAATCAAATTTATTTTGTAGTAAACGAAATACCGTGAAATTCAATTATTTCTACTTTTTTAATTTTTGGTGTTAGCTTAGCCAACCACGTTTTACTTAGACCGAAGTGTAAATCAAATTCAAATTATAGTGACGATAATACAGTGAAATTACTCTTTCTTGTCACGGTATTAAGGCTAACTAAAACCACATTAAGGAGAAACGAAGTTCGCGGGGGCAGCTAGTATATATATAAAAATTATAATGGATGCAACGCTAACAAGCGATCTCTTCCAGGCAATCCTTTTATAATAGGATGAGGGTAGGGAGAAAACGCGAGGCACGGTCGGTGATTGCCGTGTTTTCGACACTTTAAAGACATAAATTGTATCTGGTGTTATGTACAATTTTGAATTATTTCGGAAATAACTGTGTTGAGGGGTATGTTTTTTCTAATTATTATTTTAATATTTGGTTTTATTCTGTTGTGATAGCTGTAATGTTTTCTTCCTTTAGTGTTAAAAACCCATAACATGGTACCCAACGACTGAGATTAAGCTCTACCGACTGAGCTAGCAGGGCATAGGGAATTATTAAGAGAAAAACTTAAAAAAAAAAAACGCTGACTACTTGGCGACGTCGCCAGTTGTTTGCATATGTTTGTGTGTTTGTCACTCACTCACTCGCCAAGCAGTTGCCGCTTTGCCGACATAAACTCATTCATCCAATGCGATTAGTGACATCTTCAGATAATTGAACGTCTTTCAGTCTATTTTCTCAAATCTTCATAGAGTTTGAGAAAAATACAGCTTTCTCTTCAATTCGATACCCATATTTTAGGCTTTTTTCGTTTCATCTTTTTGCGACGCTGGTAACATAATATAATAACATTGCAGTCATTTTCACGCCGATTTCTGACAGTCGAGACAGAACTGGATGCATTAATGACGCGATTTGGGGGTGCAGGGACGGCAGACCTAGTCATGGTAACGTCGCCATGACATCTTGGTGAGGTATGACCCTAAAACTGATATAAAAGTGTATATTTTAAACAATTCTTTTATTTTACCTGATTTGCTTTCCACACTTTAAGAACTGGCATTCCTGCGATTGGTGAGTTCGGGTCATCTTCAGCTGCACTGTTCACTGTATCATTGGCACCTGCAAATACGAATTGATGACATTTCTCTTAAATACTTTTGTAATTTCCTTGTAACAAAGCTTTAATGAGATTATTTTTATTAAAACCAGTTTCATACCTTAAATTTGATGAAAGTTGTATTTAAAAAAAAAATAATCAGGATTTAATAGTTTGAGAGATATTGAGATATAAATAGCTAACATGTTTGACGATGTGGGTATTAAGAAAAACACTTTTTGAACGGATTAAAGCTATGTATTATTATTAAAAACTTATAATTATTTACATAATTCAATAACATAAATACAGATAACACAACATTCTCTGCAGCTGTGATACTTTTAACACCTTTTGTCTTCGGTCACCGTGACCACACACGCTGAAAAGCACGCGAAACATCGAAGAAAAAAAAATGAGAATTATGTAAATAATTATAAGTTTTTAATAATAATACATAGCTTTAATCCGTTCAAAAAGTGTTTTTCTTAATGTGTAAAAGCTATTTTAACAAAAGACAATACGATGTTAGTATTTATAGAAGAGTGGTCAAACGGGCTGACGTCCTGATATTCAATGATGTCGCCCATGGGCACTCATCTCTATATTATAATCTCAAATCACAACCTCGGTCTAGCGCTGTCAAATATGTCAAACGTCATACGGAATTATTGACGTTCTCGAACGGGCATTACACTACAACGCGCTCGCAAGCGCGTTGCATTAAGAATCGGTACGCTTTCGAAAATTAATTACGCTAATTGGTTCGGAAGTTTTTAATTGATAAAAATAGTATGTAAAAAGTTTAGCGTATGAGCATTCAACAATAAATCACACAGCGCACTGGCGCACCCACTACTGCCAGGTTGCCTGCGTGCACGCACACATACGCACGGAAAAAGCAAGATTATGTTTTGATTTGACATGTAAATATGAAAATTTTAAGTTATTACATAATATGTAAAAGCAGAGCTGGCTAGTTGCCTCAGCGTGCGACCCTCGTCCTTGAGGTCGAAGGCTCAATGCGGTTCACCAATGGACTTTCTGTCTATGTGTTAATTTAACATTAGCTCGAACAGTGAAGGAAAACATCGTGAGGAAACCGGCTTCCTTTAGATCACCTTGCCTATTAGATTGAAAAATTATCATGACACAGATACAGAAATCTGAGGCCCAGCCCTAAAAAGGTTGGCGGTTTTGGCGCCAGTGATTTTTTTACATGTTAATAAAAATTAGATTAGTGTTTACCTATAACAAGAACTAAATCAGTCTCAGGGAACTCTTCGTTAATCTCCTCCATCTCAAACACGTCGTCATATGGAACTCCAGCCTCCGCCAATAAAACGTTCAGTTGTCCCGGCATCCGTCCTGGAAATATATTTACGATGTTATCTTAAAATCTTAAAAGGGAGGCCGGGCTGGGTGGGCCTTGTAGTACCTGGAAAAAGTCCAGGAGGTACTAGAGAAGAGCCCTAGTAAGCATTTGATGAAGCAAGAGAAGGAACGACCATGGCAAGTGGAAATCCGTGCTCTCTGCATATACACAAGGGAAAAGGGATTTTAATTACTTGCAGTAGCCGGTTCGAGGGTTTTTATGTTCAAGTTCTTATGCTTAAAAGGATTATTAAGTATCCATAGTGCAAATTAACTGCACTATAAGCATACCCCACACACACACACCTTCACGTACGTACACACTTTTACACTAACACAGATCACAGCCAAATTAGGCATTACTCAGTTAAATGTAAATAATTTTTTCCCCTTTTTTAAATGTTTCAACCTTTTTGTATTTATTATGTATTCCGTCTTTGGCTATATTTTTATACCCCACACACACACCTTCACGTGCATACACATTTACACTAACACAAATCACAGCCAAATTAGGCATTGCTCAGTTAAATATAAATATTTTTTTCCCTTTTGTAAATGTTTCAACCTTTTTTGTATATATTATGTGTTCCATCTTTGGATATATTTTTAAGGTAATTGTTAGTTTTTATATATTTTATGTTAGATATAGGACTTCGATATAAATACCTACAGTAGTTTCCTTAAACCTAGCAGGAACTTAGAAGTTATATCTTGTAAGAAATTCTTCTTGTACGAAACTAACCTAACGACCGGATTCACACACCACGCACTTTTTAAACTACTATTTATCAAAGAGAGGATATAATAAGTTTAGATAAATCACACTAAGAGCAAAACGTTGAAAACTTCTACAGAAAACATTCAACGTAAGTTTTTTTTAATGACGTCTCGCTGTTGACTTCGACAGCTCAGCTCGGGCTGTTTTGGCTATCGTAACACGGCTGAAATGGGCTTTTCCCTGCGACCAGTGATTGGACAACTGGAGTGAGGGAAGTACCTATTATAAGGAACCTAGCTTTTAAAAGCTCTGTCTGGCGTTGCCGCGCGTGCGGGATTTAATATTTTATTAGCTATAATGATTGGATCATCCGGATGCGTTAGAACGTGTAAGGATTAAAAACTTTGATATGGCCACTTACAGTAATGAATACAATTGCTGAACAGCACCTGTACTGAGTTATTATTATTACGTATTATAGAAATTACCTGCTACGGGATGAATGGCGAAACGAACTTTCTTGCCGATATCTTTTAAAATGTTAACCAGCTCCGCGATTGGATATTGCGCCTTGGCGACACACAGTCCGTAACCTAAAAATAAATAATAAAACTTAACTTAAAAAGTTCTTGTTGAGAATCTCCGGCTCGAAGGACCAAAAGTTGTGAAGGAAATAGACATTATGAACTAAAAAACTTTAATACACTTAAGTATTAATTAATTTAGCACTATTACATAGACTACAATTCTGTTCAAAGTTCAATATATTTACAAATTATAAAGGTAATATAAAAAAATGGGTTTTTAATAAAAAAAATAAACATCCAGAGACGCGCTGGACCGAAATCAGTGAAAACTCCAGACGCTTTCTTGCTGCTGATTAAAAAGAGATTTAAAAACATAAACAAAATTAAACAAAAAGGTAGTAACAAGCTGTGGAAAATTTCTTACCTGGAGTAATAATAATATTGGAAGCACGATGAATCAAATCGGCAACAGTATCAACATTCATCTCGGTATGCGCAGCTCCAGCGGGACGGGCAGACCCACCAGTAGTGACACCATAACCACCAAGAATCACATTCGGCAGGGAACGATTCATTGCCTAAAATATAACCAGCTAAAGATTTCTCGTAATACTTTTCAGTTAATTCTTTTTTTAATAGGAATGATCAGCCCTCTGACTCTTGAAGAATTATTTATTCATTTATTAACACTTCGTTACATGACAATACCCGCAGCTGAGTTTCATTATCGGACGTCAAGGCAGAATACAAAACACCATCCGTATCACCTCGACGTCCGTAGTTCCACAACTGAGCGTTTTGGCAGTTTTTGCCACGCACCACCACTATGTGGAGCCAGCTGCCCACTGAAGTATTTCCGAACCAATTAGACTTAGGGTCCTTCAAAAGTGCGTACCAATTCTTGAAAGGCCGGCAACGCACTTGCGAGCCTTCTGGCAATGTGAGTGTCCATGGGCGGCGGTATCGCTTCACATCAGGTGAGCCTCTTGCCCGTTTGCCTGCTATTACATAAAATAAACATAAAAATAAATAGACTGTTACTGACCTTGCACATAATATATGAAAGTATAGCTCCCGAGCTGCCTATGAGTGCACCAACGATCGTCATCAGAGAATTATTCAGCATAAAGCCTTCAGCACACAGGGCCCAGCCAGAATAACTGTTTAGCACTGTTATTACTACTGGCATATCGGCACCTAAAAAAAACTTATTAGAGCCTGCCGAATGATTTCAGTATACAGTGTGTTAGCTTCTAATATTTATTTAATTAAATTCTTAACATTTTTATGAAACATATTCTTAAGAATCTTTCTACAAGTGCGAATGTGCAATAGTTATTCATTTGACTCGTTCGGTTGTTAACGAGTTGCTACGAATTCACACGACCATCTTCCCGAAGTGGGATGGTCGAGTCGGAGGAGGGAGTTGCGATTATAAAAGAAGTTGTGACACATGCGCACGGGCTTTTTCTTGGTACAAGTTTGAAGTTATACAGTTCACGTAAAATCAGTGAAGTAAATTATATTGAATTAAATCATCATTGAAGTGTTTAATTTCCTACCCTAAGAACTAGATCAACTACCGCTAACAAGTGTACCCATAAAACGTCGAAAATACACGGCTTTGGTTGGTTTCGCTCGTCTTCCGTACAATGATACTGACATAGCATTACACCCATCCTTAATAACGACAATTAAATAATAAAAAGTACTTTTGTATGTTGCCGTAATTGCGGAATTGTTAACGTTCTTTAGTCGCTTTATTGTCCTAGCCCGTAATAAGCTCGACTGACGGCATCATACGTACCGAACTTTTTAGAAAATCAGTTATTTTCTTTACATATTGGGATTTCTTGCACATGCTTCAGCAGGAATGTATAATTTAATATCGCAAAAATTAATAAATTAAGTAAAATACAACATAATTTCATGAACAGCAAATTAAGTCAGGCGAAAATAACAAGCCGATTGTGTAGTTCTTAGTAATTATATTATATAGGCTCATGTAAAGACTTATAAAGCGTGTACTAAAGCATAGTCATAGGCATAGTTGCCATGGTTACGAGGTCACACTTAACACAGCTACGAACATGATATATAGTTCAGGTTTTAGAAGGTCTAATTTGTCCAACAAAAATCGCAGAAAAGAAAACAAATTTTAACACAGTCAGTGCGCACGTCCGGCGCAGGCGCCGACCAGAGAGCTACTGCAGTGTGAACTCAACTCAATTCTACGCACTACTGACAAATTGACTTTAACGCATTGACAACTTACAAACTGTAAGATTTCGTGATGTTGCCATTCTAATAAAACTAATGGCATCGTGTTCATGACATAATCTCTAACAAATATATTTTGAAATTATAATACATATAGGAGCCATGTGTACTTACCTCCGATAGCAGCGGTTAGAGTCAATCCCTGGATCCCGCTCAATACAGCGGCCGCAGACAATAAGGGCAGGCCGGGGGCATCCGGCATCGCTATTAGGGCTCCTCCGCAGCCCAAAGACCCCGCCAAAAGTCCAGCGTTAATCGCATGACGCCCTGGCAGCAACAATGGCGCCGAGGATAACGAGCCTTGGAGTTTTCCATATGCTATTAATGAACCCCTATTAAAAAAAAATTGGTAAGATAACCGTCGAAACTTACTTATGTGGCCAACGTAACGTCATTTGCGCAGTAAAAATGAAAAGAAATTATAGGTTTGTCTTTTGTTAACATAGCTTTTACACATTGAAAGAAAACACTTTTTAACCGGATTGAAGGTATGTATTGTCACCGAGACCACGCACGCCGTAAAGCACGCGCAACGTCGGAAAATTTTAATTATGTAAAATAATTGTAAGTTTATAATAATAGTTTCAATCCGGTTATAAAGTGTTTTCTTTCAAATTATAGTTTGTGACAAAACTGAGTCACGTGTCACAATACGTAGTATCTAAATAATCTTATAATTTTTTGCTACTAATATTCAATCCTAATAATGTCTCGAGTTACATCGAAGACAGTCTATATGCGAAATATATATTTCTAATTTAAGAATGTTAATACGTCATTTTTTACTTTTGTTTACAAGCATACTACGTCACACGCCATCTTGCCTAGACATAATATGCGTAATGGCGGCCAAACTTTTTTTTTATTTTTAACTAAACATATATAATAAATAATAAAACATAAATAATAGATTTAAATGCTTTTAAATCTATTAAAAGGTATATTGTTCTGGTTAAAAAGCGTTATTTGTATTCTTCTTTTATTATTATAATTGATTGTTTCAAGACGTATGATCATGAGGTATTGGCTACAGGTGCTTACAAAAATCTATTTCAATTATAATTCATTTATATATATATAAATAAATGAATCCCTATTCCCCTTGGTCACGGCATCACGCGTAAAGGGCTGGACTGATTTCGATAATTATTTTTTTGTTATGTTTGTCATTGTCAGGTGAAGGTTCTTATAAAAGAACAAATTCAGAAAATTTCGCGGAAAATTAGAAAATTTAAGAATACTTTTGTTACGATAGCAAAGTAGTTTTCAATGCACGCTGCATTTACAATTCAAACTTTTTTCATGTTATGACATAACATTGGCAGAATGCGTGCTGCAAATATCGTTAAAGAGAATGTAAGACTGAATATCGTTTAAAACATATTCTTCAATCGGAGTTATTATATTGATGAAATATAAATAAAATAATTTCAGTCAGTGTTTTTCACATGGCCAGTTATATGTCGCCTGTTCCCATGTCGGAATATCAACTAAACTATTTATATACGTGCCAGAAAAACCAACAAAGAACGTTGTATATCATAAAGCATTTTTAGTTAACTATACCAATTCGAAATCAATATTCATACTTAAGACAGGTCTGTCAGGTCCGCTAGTTTCGCAATAAATACTTGGCGATTAAATAATGACGCAGCAGTTATTACCATACAACTTCTCACCCTTTAGACATATGGCAAACATTTTTTTTAAATTGAAATTTACGAACGTGCATTTAACTGATGTTCAAAAATTTGCGTTACCTAAATGAATAACTTATTTAAGAATATATATGTATACGTTAAAAAATATTTTAAACACTTTCCATTGAACTTAATTAAAACAAGGTCTCAAAGGCTGGCAACGCATGGGCTGCGATGACTGGTTTTTAGATTTGGCCCCTATCTTCTCACCTCTATTATTCTTTATGATCTGCTTTCTAATTTTGGCGTCATGGCTACTTTATTAGATGCTGCATCTAAACCATAACATGGTGGTTACTGCGTCTGTTACCAGGTCACCATCACCCTGAGAACGATTAGTTGAAGGAGCTCGTGACTTACGTGAACGTAATCCCGCCAATGTAAGTCCCGAGGAAGAGGGATGTCTTTAGGGTAGCTGCTGTGGGGTCTAAAGCCATCGCCGGGAAATCGTGCATGTACGTCGCTAGGCAGGTTAAAACCGCTGCCATACCAACCAAACTGCAAAAAAGTTTTTTTAATGATGAGCTTTATTAATGAATCCATACGATTATTACATTTCTTAATACAGTGGATATGTCGCTACCAACCAGTTTAATTAGCCGTTCAATTAACGGCCTAGCCTTTTAACTAAACGACGCCGTTTAACTAGCGGCCTGAAAGATATTCCGCGGTAGCGTTTGTTACAACATTTAATAAACTGGCTGGCTAAGGCTTAGGCCATTCGTACGATAGTGAGCACGTGACAGAAATAACTGATGACATAAAAATATTTCTTTAAAAATGAATCTAGTTGGCCGCAACATGTATATAACACAAACGTTTAACTAGCGGCCTGAAAGATATTCCGCGGTAGCGTTTGTTACATCATTTAATAAACTAATGCTTAGGGCATTCGTACGATAGTGAGCACGTGACAGAAATAACTGATGACATAAAAATATTTCTTTAAAAATGAATCTAGTTGGCCGCAACATGTATATAACACAAACGTTTAACTAGCGGCCTGAAAGATATTCCGCGGTAGCGTTTGTTACATCATTTAATAAACTAATGCTTAGGGCATTCGTACGATAGTGAGCACGTGACAGAAATAACTGATGACATAAAAATATTTCTTTAAAAATGAATCTAGTTGGCCGCAACATGTATATAACACAAACGTTTAACTAGCGGCCTGAAAGATATTCCGCGGTAGCGTTTGTTACATCATTTAATAAACTAATGCTTAGGGCATTCGTACGATAGTGAGCACGTGACAGAAATAACTGATGACATAAAAATATTTCTTTAAAAATGAATCTAGTTGGCCGCAACATGTATATAACACAAACGTTTAACTAGCGGCCTGAAAGATATTCCGCGGTAGCGTTTGTTACATCATTTAATAAACTAATGCTTAGGGCATTCGTACGATAGTGAGCACGTGACAGAAATAACTGATGACATAAAAATATTTCTTTAAAAATGAATCTAGTTGGCCGCAACATGTATATAACACAAACGTTTAACTAGCGGCCTGAAAGATATTCCGCGGTAGCGTTTGTTACATCATTTAATAAACTAATGCTTAGGGCATTCGTACGATAGTGAGCACGTGACAGAAATAACTGATGACATAAAAATATTTCTTTAAAAATGAATCTAGTTGGCCGCAACATGTATATAACACAAACGTTTAACTAGCGGCCTGAAAGATATTCCGCGGTAGCGTTTGTTACATCATTTAATAAACTAATGCTTAGGGCATTCGTACGATAGTGAGCACGTGACAGAAATAACTGATGACATAAAAATATTTCTTTAAAAATGAATTTAGTTGGCCGCAACATGTATATAACACAAACGTTTAACTAGCGGCCTGAAAGATATTCCGCGGTAGCGTTACATAATTTAATAAACTAATGCTTAGGGCATTCGTACGATAGTGATCACGTGACAGAAATAATAAAGATGAAACATCTAGACACAAAAAAATTAAATAATCACTTGAGTCTGTCATATCTAAATTCACTTTACTATTGTCACTACAGTTTTCCATTGTATTTGTTGTTTTTCATTAAACTTTGGAAAACACCACCAAAGTTGTGGTTTACCGACGCCATATTGACAGTTTGAAGAGTTTAAGAGTGGCAGAAAGAGGAACTAAAATGAAATAAACAGTCAACAGGCGAGGCAAGTAATGAAACATCATCGATTCAAGTCATCTGCCTAGCTGTTTGATCAACTGGCTGAATCTTTCTGGCCGCTAGTTAAACGGCGCTGTTAAGTTAAAAGGCTAGGCTGTTAATTAGACGGCTAATTGGCTGCGACAGATATATACAGTGGATATAGTCCGGAATTTTAAACAAAATACTACCTTGTAATCTTGTAATCAGATCCAATGATAAGATTCTACATATTATATATCAAATATATAAAAATCTCGTGTCACGGTGTTTGTAATTAAACAACTCGGAAATGGCTTGACCGATTTTCAAATCACCAAACCTATCGGTTTGGTCCGCGAATCGGATAACATCTATTCTTTATACCCCTATTTTTTGACAAATATTTTTGTTTTTATTTTTTTAATGCTGTATGCATACAACAATACAAAAAACCCTTATATTTATATAATTTATTCCATTAGTCTAATGTATATTTGCACTTCTTGCCTACTTTATCCAATTTTATATATTTTTTCTCTTCTCACAGTGGTTGTCTGGAAGAGATCGCTCGAAAGCAATGACTGCCAGTTGCCATCCTTTTTATTTATTTATGTCAATTGTATTATTCAGTATAGAACATCATTCAGACCGCAAATTGAGCGGCTCATAAAGCTAGTTGGCTACGACATATATGTTACTAATTTACTCCCCCCAACCCAACCCCTGCTACCTCCATCCCACCATCAACATAAACCTACCTATGAAAACCGGCAACAAGTTGTGGCAAATCGGTAATTTCGATTTTCTTAGCGATCACACCACCTAAAGCCCCACCAATGCCAGCAACACCCAACATTTGTGCGAACACCTCCGCACTCGGTGTTAACGCTCCCAGCGTGGCCGCTATACCCCCAGCCACGCCAATCTGTATATATAATAAACAATTATAAAAACCCTAAAAAACATAATATATAACACATATAGTTAAACAACTGCTGGTGCCGCGAAAGATTGATTAAAAACTCGTAGTTATTGACACACATATGTGGGTCTATATATCACTGAATATGGCGACAATCCAGAAGATCTAGGTCTAGAGATGATGAGAAATTGGTATCATTTATCAAATCCATGGCTATACCACTCATTATTATTATTAAAGGAGCGAGAACAGTGATACACACGTGGTTGACAAACGTTCTGTAAGACGTAATGTAGTAGACGACACACGACTCCAAAATCAGTGACTATATCGGGACAATGGTGGTGGGGATGAAGTTGGCTTGAATTTCTGAGTTAGGGTTCCCCCGCCCTTACCCTATATTTTGGCTCGTGATTTTAGGGCCGTGTATCTGTCTGTCAGACAACGACAGCTGACAGCTGACAGTAGCGCCATTGCATATTAAAGAACTACCTTTTAATTATTCAAAATTGTTGAGGATTTAATCAATCTTTCGTATAGGCCGATACACAACCTCATATTACTAAAGAATCATCAAATCGACGAGCATTTACCCAAGATGCCACGTTTACAATAGTACAATAGTAGTGTAACATGTATTTTCACTTCAAAACAAATGTTATAAAACTACTATTGCGATCAGATCATTGCTATACCAAAAAAATTGGTAGAAATAAAAACAAATACCTAAAACGTTATATTTATAGCCATGGAATCATTGCTATACTAAAAAAACTTAAAAATGTTGCTTTACGAAAAAAACTTTTTATTATTATTTTGATAGAGCAATGATCTAGTGATCTTTCTGTCTCAATGTTTTTACAATGAACAAAAGATAGGCTTACGTCATCAAGATTACAATGAGCTGGCGTCACTTGGGTTGAGTCTGTAGCTACGTCTTTTTGTTTATGAATGCCTTTTCTAATCATCGGTTGCAATCGGTATTACAAAAACCGGTACGGATTCGATACTCTTCAATAACATCGAAATCGGAAACTTGGCAAATATATATTTTATTTGCCAAGAATTTGAATATTATACATACTGAAATAAATATATTTTGGATTGTTATTCAATGAATTATGGTGTGTCATTTTAATTTTTACAAGAATTTTTGTTTATACATTTTCGGATTTTAATTAAGAAAAATTAAAATAATTGTTTGAATTAAAAATGTATTAAAAAGTATCGAATCTGTTCCCACACGTATAAAACACTTACCATTCCAAGATAATTTCCCTTTCTAGCTGTTCCTTGCGAACTAAGACCCGCTAGTGCGCCCACGCAGCACAGAGAAGATGCGAGATACGCCATTTGATGGACTTCAGGGTATCCCTAACAATATCGTCATATGATAATCAAATACATTATATAAAAAGTAAAACTATAAGCTGTGTTTGATCAGTGTTGGGCTAGTGGCTTCAGCGTATGACTCTAATCCTAAGGTCGTAGCTTTGATCCCCGGCTGTGCACCAATGGATTTTTTTATCTACGTGCACATTGAACATTCGTTAAAACGGTGAAGGAAAACTTTGACCCAACACGACCGCGTGTATCAGGCACAGGAGGCTGATCACCTACTTGCCTATAAGACTAATGATCAGAACCAGAGAGAAATCTGTGGCCCAGACCTAAAAATGTTGTAGCACTTATACATCAATGTGTACTTGTACAAATTTCAACATGTAGTAGTTCTACTGATTACCGGTATTATTCGGTATACCGATATCGATAAAACATATATCAAACTTCTGATATACCTATATTTGATGTCATTGTTCATTTTTTCTCGCTTGTTCCGTACCTTATAGTGAAACTGACATAAATTAAAAATCCCTATTTTCCCGTCCTTATTCGCTTAGCTCCTTCTCTATCTTCCTTTAAATTTCTTCTGTACAAACATTACCTGTCCACATCGTATCCCTAACTTACCAACTACTTAATGACGTGAGACTTATCTTAAATTATCGTGATTTATGTATCTTTATACTTTTTACTTTGAATGTTGTCAACATCATCTTTTTAGTTGGTTTTTTTTTTGTTCCTGTTTAGTTTTGTCTTGTGTGTGTATAACATGTATTTTTTCACTTCTTGCCTATCTCATGTAATTTAAGACATTTTTTTATTTACTAACAGTGGTTGCCTGGAAGAGATCGCTTGAAAGCGATAAGGCCGCCAGTTGCCATTGCAGTTCAATTTTTTTATATTGTAATGTAACGAAGTGTATTTAATAAATAAATAAAATAAAATAAATAAACTTCTGATACCTGCATCGCAGTCACGATGTATCCAGCTAGCAACGCCGTAGCTGGTATACCATATAGATAACCATATTCCGGGGGATCACCAGGCCTATAAATAAATTTGGAAGTCTGAAATGAGTCATACTCTATAAATTGTAATCATATACAAATAAATTGTTATACTCAAACCACTCCCAACATTATCACATACTAAAATGTCGCTGATAACCTTTTAAAGTCGGTAAAAATACCGTCAAAATCTGTTATAACGATATCGAAGGGACAACTTATATTTGGTCGTAAAAACCGATCACGTTGTTAAGTACCTAATACATAGAATTCAGCCGCGACTTTGATTTTGGTCAATATTACCGGTATGTTGTTCTAAACGATCTCGTAACCGGTTTTGACTGAAGTTTTCCAGTGAGATATGTAACCTTACATTAGTTACACATATATATTTTAGTAAATAATTAGAAGCGCAAACCAAGTGTTAGCAATTGTCACACACATGGCACCAACACATGCCCATGAACAACATGGAGCGTCATACATTGTAATACAATATTCTTGTTTACGAAGTCTAAAAATATCGACTTTACTTGTATTGAAGTCCCTTAGATAAGCCAAATTAGTTTTGTCACCGTCACAACCCTACTACTCATAATTATTTTAGTTATAAGCTCATATTTTAAGCCATTAATTTGAAGTGAAACTTCTTTATCGGCATTGTTACCGATTACCGTTACGCGCCATCTATTTATTGTCCCTACCACGGTTGATTCGAAGCCATTAATAACAAAAATATACAATAACATTAACAATGATTTTAGTAGTAATAAGGTAAAATGAAATATTTGAATTCATGTCTATGATAATAAAAGCCTTTTGTTAAACTTTATCTAATTTAACTTTATAGAACCAATTTCTGTAAAGTTGTATATAGTAGATCATTTTTCGAAAAATAAGCTCATAAAAAAGTTTCACTTCTTACGTGTGTACACGCACACATTATTAAAACATCTCCCATACATCAACCGTCACCGAACTGAAACAGTGCCACATACTCTTCTGGGCCGCCATTTTGAAATGTCAAACTGACGTTATCATTTAGATCACAAAAAAATGTATTTAATTTAATTCCTTGCATTATTAACTACAATGAAAAAGTTTTCATTATCGAACGAAAGTTCTGATTGCTGGATATCTTAAAAGGTATTACATTAATAGTACAGGTGACAAACCCATCAGTTGTTCCTCAGTTTGAGTCACATTTATTAAAGCCTAGAACTGAATTATCTAGATACTAGTACTAGTATACTTTCCTTTATTAAGACATTTCAATAAATTATTAAGTGACTTCAAATCATTCCCCTTATAATGGTTATATTTAATTTACTGGCAATACTAATATCCATGACAGCGGCTCTCTTACCGACCAAGAATAGTCTGTGGCACTGTACACCTGCATTTGTAAATACAAAGCAATTTCTTGCTTCTAAAATAGCATTCGTATTCGGAAATTAATCCGAATCGGAAACGAATAATCGAATCGGATTACCGAAAAATACCGTCGGATTTTACCTTTTAAACATATCCAACATACGTTGAGTGACCATGAATCCTCCAAAGACGTTGACGAAGGAAATCAATGCAGCAGTACTTGCCAGCCACTGTAAAACATTAACGTGATGTAGATATAAAAACATCGTTTATTGTCAAAGTATCTTTTTAATGTAATAGGCAAATGGGCAGGAGGCTCACCAGATGTTAAGTGATACCGCCGCCCATAGCCCTAAACAGTGGAAAATTCAGTTAGATTAACTATGAAAAATCCACAATCAGCCATGTTCGAAAGACATAATTTAAGTATTGTCTTTTGTTAACATAGCTTTTACACATTAAGAAAACACTTTTAAACCGGATTGAAGCTATGTATTATTATTATAAAGTTATAATTATTTACATAATTTTACATTTTAATTTTTCCGACGCTCCGCGTGCTTTACAACGAGCGTGGCACACACCGTAACGTTTCCGTATCCAATAGTCAAACATTTCGTGACCACCTAAAACTTACAATTATGTGGTGTAAAGTACTGGAAAGTGGAAAATAATATTATCAATAACGCGTAATTCAATCCCGCCCCGCATCGTAACGTTTTACAAGAAAACACCCCCCCCCTCCCCCCCCCAAATTCGTTCCGTAATACGCTCCCTAAGACTATAGCTGCAAATACACTTTTTGCCAGTATATTAGTCGATTTCAACAATTACGTAGTCGTCCAATACAGCCCATGTATATACCTAGGTAACACTGAAATGTTTAGAAAATGAAAAACGGCTTAATGCAGAATGTTGCCAATACTTTTAATGTTTTTCGAAGTAATCTCTGTCCCTCTCTACGCATCGTCGCATTCGATGGAACCACTGAGAAAAGCAGCCCATACTTTCTTAGGGGTCTCTTCTATGGCTTTCACCGCATATTCAGGGCTCGTGAAGCGAATACCTCGAATTTTATCTTTAGTTCTTGGGTATAAATGAAAGTCACAGGGCGCCAGTGCAGGACTGTATGACGGATGTCTCGTTATCTGGACACCTGGTGTTTCTGGTCGTCGGTTAAAGTATGGGGAGTCCATCTAGTACAACGCTTCCTGACTCCTACCAATGCCTAGGCTTATCTGCTGATAAGTCACTCTCTTATCTCCTCTATCATGCGTCGCACAGCACTGTTGTTATCTTCAGTAGTCGCTGTTAAAGGACGTCCCTCACGCGGATCTTCATTGAGATTGCTACGTCCACACTTAAACTAGTTGAACCCATTGTAAATAGTGGCACGAGATGGGGCTTCATTAAGAAAAGCTAATCGCAGTTTATCATAGCTTTGTTGTTGAGTAAGCCCACGACGAAAGTCATAATAAATCATTGACCGAAAATTTTCTCGCGTTAAGTTCATTTTCACGTGTAACAAGAGTTTTCGATTTGCCGCCAATTCACAAAAACAAATGACAAATGAATGCAATATTATACATTAGGCTACCAAAGTGTTCTAAAATTGAAATTACAAAAAAGTTTTCATTAGCAATGTTTCTAACTGGCCAGTTCTAAACATTTTCAGTGTTACCTACGTACGTATCGAAATATATTTGTTTTTTTTTTAATAACGTTATGTAACTTAGTATCGTAATTTTCAAAACCGGACCATATTATACATATATAATAATTTTTTATTTATTGTAGTGTACCACATTATACATATAATACTGCATCTACTCTATGTTACAAGCTCTTTTAACATATATGACTGTTTTGGTAAACATAAATGTTATAAAAACAAGAAATCGGTACCATTATCATCCGATGTCTATTATAATATGTGCCATGGAAATTGCCATCATGGAAATTTATCGATATAAATCGAGATTTTGAAATTAATATGTTCCGATTTTGAAATTAATATTCCAATTTTGAAATTAATGTTCTGATTTTGAAATTAATATCCCATTTTCAAATTGATAGATACCGATACGGATGTGAATAAGTATATCAGTACATATTATCGAAATTGGAACATCTTAATATGATATTACAGACCGGCAATCACAAAAATAACCCAAACTTTCGAAGTGTCTCTGACTTTTTAAAGTATTTACCTGAACGGGCGTCTCAGGCACGTATCCCCCGCCCATAAGCAATAATCCGCCCACCGCAGTAATTCCTGACACGGCGTTAGTTACAGACATAAGCGGCGAATGGAGGGCTGGAACCACGCCCCACACCGTGTGGTATCCGACAACGCCTGGAATTAAACATTTTAAATGTGAAACCCTCTCATAAACAAAGCAATAGATTGTATTGGTTATGGTTCACGTATCCCCAAAAGAAATCTATTGGTGTAAGGTCTCTCCGGACCTTAGATGGGGATCCGGTCATCTAATCAGTACATTCCTACCACTCCAAGTAGGAAAACATTCATTCAGAACATCTGCTTTCCTACTATTATGAGCCGGAACTCATAACGGAACGGAGTCAAACTCAAAAGCTACTGAACTGAGACCTGAGCACGGAATTTACTGTGGTAATCATTCATTCAATAATATCATTCTAGATAGATTTACGTATGTAAATTCAAGATGGTCACGGTTGCCCATGCGCAGAGCGCCCGTTGATCTTGGCCTGCTAGTTTTCTGTTTATTTTATTTTTAGGTCAGATAACATACAGTGTTGTGAACGAAAGTAAGCAATCTCTCAAAAATAATAGATATTTTTGTAGAAATCACCGAAAATGCATTTCGTTTTCAAGCACAGACAATGTGTGGGTAATATATGTAAAAAAGTAAATAATTACTGTTGACGTAATCACCAAATATGAAAATCACAGATAATAGTGCTTACGTAATACTTGATCCGCCCCTTACAAATAAAAATATAATTACAAAAGTCACTATTAAACAGATGGAATGGACTTGTTTAAGAAGTTAAGAAGACTTTGACTGAGTGCAGTCATTTACCTGATAAAGCCAGCGTCGTCGTCATCGTGGTGAAAGCGGGATTCGGTGATGCCACTCCAAGACCGATCAAACTCGCTAGACCTGTAAGAAATATGCACAGGATCAGCAAACCTCCCTTAAAAAGTTCCACGTACAATCAGAGATCTTTAGCTGGTGTTACGCTCTTGTATTGCTAAAGATACAGAGCAGTGACCTCTTACAGGACATTGGCGACCAAGGTCTACAATCAGCAGAATTTTCCAAATTCCAATTCGTCCGTAGGACTTGAAGTCAAAGTTCAAAATCATTTATCAATCATATATGTAACACAAAAAAAAATACATTAAATGCTTCTAATTTACATTTGCTGCCAGTCCTCAAATCAAGAGTGTAGAAGAGAAGAACTGGCAATAAACTCTCCGCCACTCTTTTTAATCTCCAAGTTTTTGTTTTCACAACGTTTGTGAAGGGCTGCAACCATTACACCATGTTCCAAATGACATCTTAAGTAATAAATTAAAAATATTTGTCTTAGATTGTCAAAGATCCTCGATCAGCCGTAAACATGGTGAAATAGCAGCACGCACTTACGTCCTCATGGGAACAACACGGAATTAAGGAATTCTTTGCGATTATATTGTTACGAGCTAGGGGATCGGATAGAAAATGCCGTAGATTTCTTCAAGGGTTTATTTCTTGAAAAATCAATAAGGAATTTATGGGCACAAATTAATTGCAGAGATGCACTAATTACACACACCAATCACTAATTACTTCACTTATGCACACTTCACACAGTACTTTATCACTTGTATTCACTTTATCGCTTCAGTGTTTCTCTCGTGTTATCGCATTCCAAACTAAAGGCGACTAGTCGCGTTTCGGCTCGCTTATATATCCCTGGGAATAATTCTAAACAATATTCGACAACTCTCTAGGCAGGCTTGCTACTGAGTAACGATTGCACAATTCTAGAACGTCCGCACTCTTTGTCTCTTTCGCACGTTGCTCCGTCCTTGTCGTTCGGCGTTCTAGAGTGCTCAGTCTAGTTTCGAGAAAGTTCTGATCTTCTCTCTATCTCGTATCAATTCGTCCTTGTCTCACACCTTGAAAGTTTGGTCTAGAATATTCCTTCATCAAAGGGGTATACCTAGGCCTGAAAACGTACCACTCTACTACACATGTTCTGAAACCGACTGAAAAAGGTTTCTGCTTCCTGAAAACTAGGGTAACATTATGGAAATTACAATTTTCTAATATGTGATTGACCCTCTCCTGAAACGTTCAGAAATCATATTACAGCCTGCTGAAAAGTTCTCTAACTAGTGGAAAAATCTAGAAACATTGCAGTCAACCCGTCTTCGTAACAATAATATTATATGATATTTGGTTGTGGTCTGATTTTTTGAGGAAGCATTGTTAAGTGCCTAATCTGCTGTTTTGATATCTTCTTTTTCTGCTTAATGAAAAAATCCTGGTATTTTTATTTTATCTTGTATCTATATTAATTGTATTTTTAAGTCAAACTTCTTTATTGGCGTTGGAATAAATTTACCGTCATATTTTTCCGTTACGTGCCATCTTTTTCTTGTCCTTACCACGGATGATTCGAAGAGATTCGAAGCCATCATAACAAAAATATATAATAACGATAACAATTATAGTAATAAATCTATTACAATTAATGAAATTCTGTAATAATCTTAGTAGTAATGAGGTGAAATGAAATGAATATTCATGTATATAATAATAAAAGCCTTTTGTTAAACTTTATCTAATTTAACTTTATTTAACCAATTTCTGTAAAGTTGTATATAGAAGATTATTTTTCGAAAAATAAGGTCATAAAGAAGTTTCACTTCTTACGTGTGTACACTAGTACACGCACACATTTTTTTCCGTAACATTTATTTTAACCTCAATTATACTACAATTTATATAAAAGCGTTTGTAACACATACCGTAGATATAGTATTATGTGGTAAACTTGATGAAAGGAGGAGGCTCATCTGACGTTACGTGATACCGCCCATGAACACTCAATTCTCGAGTGCGTTGCCGGCCTTTAAAGAATTGGCACGCTTGAAGGACCCTAAGTCGAATTGGTTCAGAAATACTTTAGCAGGCAGTTGGTTCCCTATAGTGGCCCAAAAATTGCCTTAAAATCGCAGTTGTCGAACGACGGACGTCCGATGATATGATGACTACTAATTAGTAACTTTAGCAGTAAGACCGGAGGCGTGGCAAGTAACACACACACGAGATACATGAGATGCATAGAGATTTTCCGAGTTATTATTGTCATTTTCTATCAGCGCCAGCCGCTGGAGCGCTTACCATCATTATATGACGTATTGAAAATCTCACAAAAAGTTAGAACCTCGTTTTTAAATACTAAGCTAATAAATCAAATGACAAATGATGCACGGGACGTATCTGAGGTTTATTTGTAATTTTTTTAAGTTACTTTATACACGAAATAACAGTTTGAAAAAAAGTTAATTTAACTAAAACACTTCTATATATAGTTAAGTTAATTACTGTACTGTAAAAACCGCAACGCAATTGCATCAACAACCGTTTAAAATCGGTAATTTTTACTCCATCACTCAGAATTGGTGACGGCACTGTCAAAAACATACTGGAGTTTAATATGCGGCAATAAAACTTACCCGTGGAATACAAAAAGGTATCCTTCAAGGTTTCGTTGAAGGGATTGGGCGGTTCAGTCTTAGCCACAGCGGCGGCCTTAACTTGGGCGGGCGGCATGCTCTTGGTGGGCGGGGGCGGCCAAAGCAACTCTCCGGCCTTTAACACGATCGCCCCACGGGTAACTTCATCTTCTAGGTCGATGTTGAAATGGTCGTTTGTACCTGTAGATAACAATTTTAATTGGAGACCTATGATGGTTCATTACAGAAGCTCAATAATATCGTGAAGAACTCGACATGCCATACGATGTCATGCATGCAACGATGCAGAGTATCCAGGGCCTAGACCCCTAGGCAGTGGCGGATTTACAAATGTTGATGGTTGAGGCTGTGAAGTTCGTCCCGCCCTCGTCTCTACAATTGTCATGTCCTGGATTATTTTTACAATCCAACAACTTCGTTGAAATTGCACGTAATATAAAAATTATTCAGCCATCCAGTTCACAGCCTCCAACCAGTAGTAGGACTGACTGATATAGGGGGGAAGAGAGAAGAGGGAAATAGATTTTCTGCAATTTCGCTCTTTTCGCTTATACAAAGTGAGAGCTGAGGACGTAGAGGTGGATTACTCATTGGGAGGCGGCGAACTAGCTGTTTAATTCTAGAATATAGAAGTTTGCTATACCAAATGTACAATGACAAGTGGGAGGGGAAACTCATCGGCAAAGTCTGTAAAGCATCAGAAAATGTTTTGTTCTGACGTTTCGCGTGCTTTTAAAATTAATTAAATTGAAATTTAGAATTATGTAAATAATTATAAGTTTTAATAATAATACATAGTTTTAATCCGTTCAAAAAGTGTTTTTCTTAATGTGTAAAAGCTGTTTTAACAAAAGACAATACTATGTCAAAATGTGTTTGATTTCTAAGAGGTAGCAAAAATAATTCTCTCCCCAAATTCGCCGGCCTCCAGCTGACTATCTTGCTGGTAAACTTTCTTGCTGCTCCACTGTCCATAGGACAACCCCTAGGTTGTACGGCCACTGGTTGTTTAATACCTAAATTTTTAACTGCGTTTTACCACCCTCTAAAGGGGGTAACTTTTTATTGTATTTTTGATCACAACACACAAAATGAGGACAATCAAATGCTTATGAAAATATGTTAGAAAAGGATAAACACGTGAAAATGGCATGAGAACTAAACAAGGCACCAGACCAGATCCATACTAATATCTACAGATCTCGCAATATGACTTTTCTTTTGTTTTTATCACCTCTATAAGAAACATACATAAACCAACATAGAAATAAATAATGATTTAAAAACAAAATTAAAAAGTATATCCCAACTAAAAGTTTTTTTCAAATCGGTGTAACACTTTCTGAGATATAGGTATATAACTTCGACAGGTATTTGAAGAATTATTAGAAACTCACCCAAACTGAATAAAAACGCAGAAATATTATTCGCGTACAACGTAGACGCGTGCGCGGGCATTCTACTCGGCATGTCCGTTAGACCCACGTGCGTGACATCATGGACCTTTATCACCTCCCCCTTTTTTGTGGTCTCAACGTTTCCCCCCATTTCGGCTGCTAAGTCCACTATAACACTACCCGGGGCCATGTCCCGTACTGCGTCCTAAAATGTATTTTGTTAATGTACGACATTTAAATACAGACAAGGAATAATCTAATCTGTAATCAGTGAAGAACTGTCAACGTCAAATTATGTAATGCTACATTTTAACTGATTGTCTTTTTTGGTAATTGTCACCTGTCAAAAAGTTTATGTTGTTACAATTGTACTTATGAGTTGGGACGATGGACTCCTTAACTACTTAACCGATTTTAAATTAAATTGGCACACCGTGAGCAAACTGGTCGAACTTAAGAGATAGGATAGCTTAGATCTTTAATTACAGTCGCAATTTTATTTTATTGCAAATTATTTGTCTATAATTAATTGACAGTCACAATTATCTGTTAACTCCAAAAGATTCTAACAGATGTCGATACTCTTCGACTGGATTGAGTAAGTAATCAATAGATTGCACTGCTATGGTAAACCGACAAACGTGTCATATAAGCTACAATTCAATATCATGATTACCACGTGTTATTGAGGCTAAAGTATACTTACATTAAATTTATTTTGTAGTAAACGAAATATCGTGAAATTCAATTATTTCTACTTTTTAATTTTTGGTGTTAGCATAGCCAACCACGTGTTACTTAGACCGAATTGTAAATCAAATTCAAATTATAGTGACAATAATACAGTGAAATTATTCTTTCGTGTCACGGTATTAAGGCTAACTAAAACCACATTAAGGAGAAACGAAGTTCGCGGGGGCAGCTAGTGTATTATATATTTTTTACTAAATTTGAAATACCTCTAAAATAAGCAACGGCGCTGGCTTTCCAGGTATCAGAGCTGTTGTTATAACCACATCGGAAGTTCTCGCCTCTTTGCCGAGCAGTGCTCGTTCAGCCAAAAGAAACTCTTCACTCATTTCTTTCGCATAACCACCTTCACCAGCACCTTCTTCCTGTAATTTGGTGTTGCTAGATACAAATTCTCTGTTTATTAAGGACAGAAGTATAAAATTCAGTTTTCGGTCTGTTTGAGATGGCAGCTATATAAGAAAAATATTCTTATTGAGATACGGCCTCATAGTAGTAAATTTAACAGAATAAATGATTATGCACTAGTACGTAGGCTAACTGGGTTACAGTAAAGGATTTAACAAGGCGTGTCGAAGTCAAGAGTATCCTTTGAGTTTAAGTTTTTATTTCTTCTTTTAGTGACTCTCCATTCCGTCAATCTCGTGAAGTGTGTCATGTCTTGTGCCAGATCAAGCAAATCTTCCGCAGTCGCAATACCAGTTCACTCCAGGCCACGTCCGGGAAAAAACCGATCCTTCGTAACGTTAGGGACGATGTTTTCCTTATACATGCCATTTATCCTGGATTTTACCCATTATATGGTGCGGTGATGGCACTACAAGTGGCCCAGGAAATCTTTCCAAGATTTAATGCTCTGCATAAGTTTTTTCAACGATCCAAATCGACTAGGAACTTTCTCGTTAGAGACCTTGGGGATCCAGCCCATACGACGATAACCTGACATCTCCAATCCTTAAATCGCCGGTGGGTATCTTCATTTATTGTCAAACATTTACAGCAAGCTTTTATTTAGATACTTTAACGGTTTAAGAATACATCTTTTTCTCATAAGAATTCCACACGCTTACTGATAAACAATATATAAAACTAAGTTTAATAATTAGGGCCCACAGATGTAGATATATAAATAAAATAACAAAAATGTGGGTAGACATAATAAACTCGATCAGTTTAATTACTGTTTTGCCTATTTTCTGAGCTATGTTACCTAATATTAGTTAAGCTATCAATTATCTAGTTCAGTTAAAAGGAAATATTAACATTAATCACATACTTGAAGCCAATGTGTCCCCATTATTTTTCCTCACACTCATCAATTGTTTGTGTATTATAGAACAAACCAACGGGAGATTCACTTGATGTTATGTTATAGTTCATAGTCACATGGCAAGAGGATGTTGCAGGCCTTTCAATCCGCTACTTTCTTAAAGTATCGATTTTTTGGGTGTATTTATCGATAAGGAATTATTAGAAGCAAACAAATATGCAATTCTGTGACCTTGTTGTATTTTTTTATCAATATTTACTAACAACTTTGGATAAAACTCAACGATAAATATAATAAAATGTCATGATAAGATAGCTGCACTATATTAATATTTGCGCAAATATTTTTGTCCTTATCTATTGTTAATTTGAAAATAAATGGAAAAAAAACCTTTCAATTTGCAAAATAAAATAGTTTGCGCTGACCTATTCGGGGGGTTAACGAGCTGGAACACCCGTATGTCACACACATTTTAAACGTACGGGAGTTACGTATTTTTTTTTAATATTTACGTTATAATAATATCAATTTATTATATTTATTAATTCCATATCATTGCCAATATGTTATTAATTGATTTGAATTATAGGTGAGCGCTCCATGTATGAGCTGTCTGCCTCAAAGATCATGAATGTATATACATTATATACAAGGCCATGTCTCGATGCACAAACCATAAGCATCCTAGTAACTGTTTCCGTCTTCAGTGCCAGTAGTACCATGTAATCGGCATAGCTAACACTAATACTGATGCCACCGACCATGCAGCCAACAGGAAGACTGCTGAGCTCGACGATCATGTCATTTCATCACAGGTCATAGGTTAAAAAGTTTTGGAGACGTCATTCCGCCTTGCGTCACACCACTCTCCAGCCTATACAGAGCGAGTTACCACTTCACCGTATTGTTTACGTTACTTTACCAATACTTGAATAAATTCAGCACCTGAACCCGATACCTCTTTTTTGTTTTGTATCCGAGGTGGAAATGTGAATCACTTGCCCCCAAAAGTTGAAGGTGTATGTGGGACATGACGCGAAACACCAGAATCTCTGCTATTCAGAGACTGGGTGAGCAATACCCACCAAAACCATCTCGAGTAGTTCCTAAGAAAACCCGGGATAAGTCCAAGAAGCGAAAATTCGTGAAGTATGAACAGTAATACTTCATGTTATGCCTTGAACATATAATCTTAAATCTTCTCGTTATCAACATGCGGAAAAAGAACTCGCAGGCCAACTGGATTCAAATCAACGTCAATTAATTTACTTACGAGACTGTTAATTATTTTTTGCTGTGCTAACATATACAGTAATATCATTACCGTCATTAAAACATTATTTAAAGCGTTGCCAATAGATATGTTAAACATTTCTCATTCACTTAACAAATGACAGTGGTATTATATTATCTAAACAGCTTTTAGATGCAAATGCCTGTCTCTGAAGTCTATACAAATACAAGACAATATATGAACGTCTATCACGGAGTTATATGAATATATTTCTTATATACAGAACTGGACTGGCCACAATACAAGCTAATGTTAAATGACATGCGGCCTAATGGAGGGCACGCCGGCAAGGAGCTCAATTGGAAAATGCCTTTGCTGACTTAACAGGACAAGGAAGATACAAATCATGCAGTACGGCACGTAAGTAAGGAAGGCAAAAACGACAGGGTAAAACTCCAGCGTGCTTCTAGATGAGCGGTGTTTGGAAGAGGATGACGGAATCACGTTGTGTACTTCCATGAAGTAATCTATAGAATACTGAAGGACAGACAACTGAACGGCAATGGTCGAGACTGTTAAGTCTAGCCCGCCCCTCAATAGCAAGTATGGTACCCAAATGACATATAGCAACAACCTCTCAGAGATTACTGCAGTATCTACTCTACACACATTTTGAAAGATAAAAACTATCGAGTCAATTATGGGGAACTAGCCCCATAATTTCATACGGACACTCGAACTGTGCGAGCATCCTAAATGAGATAAATGGGATGTTCAGTATTCCCTGGACAATGAAAAGGACAAAATTCTCAGTTCTCAGACAACTACAAGAGAACCGACTTTCTTTGGTACGTTACCAAAGGCCAAATATCTTGTTTGGGTAGTGTTTGTGGTGACCGGCATCCTGTGATTCGACTGCCTGCCCAGGCTTTAAATACTAGCCTTTACTACTCTACTCTACTCTACTCTACTTTACTACTCTTTCAAGGCCGCCTTACAAAACCATATATTATATTCAGCTTGGACTTGCACATTAGCACCGCAGAGAATGGAATAAAAATTCCATACCAGGACCACCTCGGCGACTGAGTCAGTCAACAGCACCTGTAGAAAAGCTAGTTCTCCGGATGCGAAATCAGCAGAAGCTCCAACATAGAGGGTTTATGGAACCATTTGTCAAGTCATATTTGTTATTACTCACTCGTTGTAACGTGATTGAACAAAATTATGAAACATTTTTAAATTCCATTGCAACTAGTTATGAGTTGTCTGTGGTAAAGTATCAGTTATCAAACCTATCCATTACAAGTATCTAACACGTGTCTAATTAACTCTTGACGTTAACGAACATTTATAAGGTACTAAGCGCTTTTTTTCGTGTGGAAATGAGTTACACATACCGGGGTGCCTGGTGGTGAAGGGTTATGTGAGACTCGCTGCTGTGCATACCCAATGAAAACCCACGACACCACCAGATATCGCCCGGTGGCACACTCTTGTAGAAATAATGTTACGATGCGGGGCCGGGATTTAATTAAATATTTTTAAGCGTAAACAATCATCGCACACTTGAAGCCAAAATGAGCACTTTAGTTTTTCCCACACTCATAAATTGTATTTAACATTCTCGTTTTCGATAATGTCCAATAACATAAGTGTCATTTAGATTGATAAACCTATAAATTTATATATATAAGTATGTTTTTGTTAGCATCGCAAACTGGCATCACTAAGTTGTTAGCCTAATGGCTGAGGTCGTAGATTCTATACCCGGCTGTGTACGACGTTACGCGCATGTAACACTGGCTTGAAGGAAAACATTGTAAATATACCTTTAAAATCGCCATTTGTGTGAAAACGAGATTCTATTAAGAAAATCATCACCAAAGAGTTTCAAACCAAGACCTGGGGTTATAGCGCCAACGTTTGAATTGTAGTAAATGACTTCACAATGTTAGTATAAGCATAACATAATTCGAATAAATTGGGTTATCATTACTATTAATAATTTATTTCGTAGCGCGAATGACCCCGAAAGGTCATAGAAGATGTAACATTTATATTCTCATACAAAATTAGCAATATTTTTTTTATTTTAATGTCAGTTTAAAAGCGTTGCTATAAATTCGACACTTTACTGCTGGGATACAAATCTATAGAAATAAAAATGAATCGTAACAAGTTCGGAGGCTGCCAATAAAGCTTTTTTTATAAATTTGACGAATACTTTTTGCTAAATTTGCTCCAGTTCAAACAATTTGTATGACTCAAAACTTAGCGATTAAAAAGAGTGGCGGAGAGTTACTTGACGTAAATCTTGAACGACCATAAGGGTCGTTCAAGATTTACATATTAATTACGTTTATATATTAATTTAGGAAACAAAACAGATACAATAAAGACACTTTTGTTCACGGATTGCAGCTATGTATTATTAGAAACTTATAATTATTTTACATAATTTTAAATTTTACATATTCTTTTAGTCGATATCAACTCCGGGGAAATAAATACAGATGACACAACTTTCTCTACAGCTGTGATACTTTTTAACATTCAACACCTTTTGTCTACAGTCAGCGTAACCACGCACGCTGTGAAGCACGCGAAACGTCGCGAAATTTTTAAAATTATGTAAATAAAGTTTATAATAACACATAGCTTCAATCCGTTAAAAAAGTGGTTTCTTTAGATACAATAAAAGTAAATAAATAACACATAAAATTAACACAAAAAGTTACACTGATAATAAATAAGATACAAAGCAAAACAATACAAAGCAAGACAAACAGCAGAATGTTATTTAAGAAGACAATACAACACAAAATTTATTAATCAGGAGAACGACAAACTTATTAGTAACTATAAAGAAGTAGTAAATAAAGAAGAAAGATGCAAGGGTTAGGTCAGCAGTTTTTGCCGCGCACCACCACTATGTGGAACCTGCCCACTGAATTATTTCCGAACCAATTCGACTTAGGGTCCTTCAAGAAAAGAGCGTACCAATTCTTGAAAGGCCGGCAACGCTTACGAGCCTTCAGGCAATGTCTATGGGCGGGCGGTACCGCTTAACATCAGGTGAGCCTCTTGTCCGTTTGCCTGCTATTACATAAAAAAAGGATAACAATAGTTGTTGTAACCTATTCTCAAACGAAAAATGATCGATATTTGTAGCAGAATCCAAAGTAGAACACATCCGGTGAAGAGACTTGTGGAACCCAATGTTGGTTCTGGGAGTTTCTGGAAGGTTCTGTGCGAACGTAGAGATTTGGCAGGAACATTGAATGTTACGAGAAGATCTGAACAAGTTAGTTCATGTACCTACGCATATTTTTCTTATAGTGTTACACACACACTTACACCTAGTACTCAAAGAAAGTAAATTATATTAAAGTTTCTTGTTGTGTGTTGGTATAAAGACTATAAAACAATCAGTGGCGCTACAACCTTTTTCAGGTCTGGGCCTGACTTTTCTGTATCCGTTACATGATCATTTACCTCCTGTGCGTGACACACGCCGTCGACTTTTTGAGTCGAATGTTAAATGCGCACATATAAAGAAATTCCATTGGTACACAGCCGCGGATCGAAGCTACGACCTCGAGGATGAGAGCCGCATGCTGAATCCTAGGCTAACACTGCTCATACAGAGGGTACGCCCTTGATAAATAGATCGAGTCGAAAAATCGACGCGTTGACGTTGACGCGTCATATTATTACGACCAATCACGCGTTGTTTCGTTGTATAAACACCGCAAAGGCATTAAGTATTAGATAATAGATAATGTTAGATTATTTGTCAATGGAGAATTGCAATTACTATTAGTAACTTGTTTTCTAACGCTGATGACGAGTCATACGTCACTTGAGAATAAAATACTGCAGCGGTAATACTTCTAATAATAAAAGCTTTATTCATAACAGAAATAGGTTATGGCAAAATTGATTTATACCTAGTTCCCATAATAGGGAGACGTGTTGTGCGTAACAATATAACAATTATTCCCTGGTACATGGTAAATTTTAAAAACAGGTTTAGTGTTACAACAAGCAAACACAAGACTATGAGTATGCGTTTCGCGCGTTTTTACTTTTCTTTTTTTTAGCGCGCGTCAGCCAGCCAGCAACATTTTCAGTTATATAATTACTCTATATGTGTTTTTTTTAAATCGTCTTTTGGCCCGCGCCTTAGGTTTATAGACCATAGAGTATTTTATTATTTCGTGAGACAAAGAAAATGGACAAACGCCTCAGCCCGCTGTTTTTTTCTTCTTCTACTTTTTGATCCACATTGCAAATTCAAATCACTCCTAATGTCTAGATTATATAGTCATTATTATAGTTATTTAATAGTTTCATCTAGATTATATATATATACTATTTAGTATATGTTAATAGGGTAAATATATCTCTGTGAATAAGTGTAATAGAGCATTTATGTATTTAAAAATAATCTCATGCCAGCTTACCTTAACGTCCATAGTAATAAACTGTGCACCAAGACTCTCTATCTGTTCCCTAACAGCTGGTCGTGTATCGAAAGCCCTAACAGCGGCGCCCATACACCTCGCTTGGGCAGCTGCTGCTAAACCTGCAACTCCACCACCCACTACCAACACTCTGCACGGTGGAACTCTTCCAGCCGCTGTCATTTGACCTAGAGAATATGAAATTAAAAAAAAATAAGTAACGCCCGATACATGTCTCTATTATCGGAGTAGCTCAGTGTTACCAGTATAGCTGGAAAATTTTAGGTGAAACACATGTTCGTAAAAGTACCCACATCCGGAAAAGATTTATGTCGTAGGTAACAGAAAAAGCTGATACATTGACGCCTGAACGTCTTCAGAAATTGCCCCACGAAAGGTCTCGATTTTATAAACAAGTTCAGAGATTGCAAAAAAAGCCGACATAAAGGATCAGCTGAAATTTAAATTTTCAGTATTTTGTCTTATTAGGTTCCGAGCATGAGTGTTAAATTAGGTTAGTTTGTCCAAAAAAATCTCGAAAACCTTCCATACCGCATATTCCTTGATTTTAAGATATTCCAACTTAGGAAACAGTTTCGTCATATAGCATTTCTAGACATGGTCAGGTCGACTGTACAAGTATTTGAAGCCGTCTAGAACTATGATGTTTATCAAAATACAAATCTTATCAACATACCTGAGAAGAATCTTGGGAAGTGTGCCGCAGCCTCTATGACAGCCCTGTAACCGGCCACATTCGCCATCGAGCTGAGCGCATCAAACACTTGAGCCCGACTTATACGAGGTATGCAGTCCATGGCTAGTAAGAAATAATGAAAACATTTTCACAAAACAGAGAAAAAGTATTAAAACACGTTTGTGAAGTAAAATCATCATCACTACACAATTAAGGGGATTAGGGAGCGTTCCAGTATTAAGTCACGCAATTTTTGGAGATTGTTGACGTAACTTCTTCGCGTTCCAGTTAGCAACACTAACAGTGAAATGAAAACATCATATATAATTTTTCCCAATGTAGAGAAGTCATAAATATAACAGATATTTATCTTAAAAGTTTGCTAACAGGTCTTACAATAAAATTCATTTGCTAATTGTACATCCTTTATATTTAATACATATAACAACTAACAGAATTTTTACAAACTATAATATCTAATTTAAAATGAGAAAAAAAGCCTTTTACAAAGATTGGCAATATTTTTAAGCCTTTTACAAAGATTGGCAAATGAATAAAATCCTTTAATTGCTTAACACATTTACAACATTAACATATGTCTCCATCATACTAAATTTTACTTACCAAATGCATTAATTTTCTTAGCTGATAATTCCTTTATCAGCGCTTGGTTTTGGGCGGGATATAAAAATGATATAAGCGTTCCCTGATATTTGATATTTTGTATTTCATTTGATGCAACCGGACGAACTTTAAGCACAATATCTACAAAATAAAAAATGTATTTATTCTAGCTATGCATCGATACGCCTTTCGTCGATTATGCCGATACTCTTATAGAAATATACAATAACCTAAAATATATAAAAAAACCCACTAAAATGTGGATTAACAGCATAATTTGTTTTTATAGATAAAGGTTCTGCAATTACTTTTTTATAAAATGTTAATTTGTAAATATTATTACAGTATTATAAGTAACTTTACAATTGTTTAAATTTATATTCATAAAGCATAGTTAGGTATTAATAATTATGTAACAGATTGTACAATGTTTTTATAGTTTTTAGTTTATGATTAATATAGTTAATGATTTTATATTTAGCGAGCCGAGAATGAGTTTAATTCTTATAGTTAATGATGTTTTATATTGAGTCATAAGGAGCGTTCTAGCTGTTATATAGTTGAATAAAAGAACATGTTTAGTCGAGTAGGAGTTGAACAAGTGAGAAAGGATTAAAGGTAGCGACATTAAAGTGGGTATTAAGTTTGAAATATTGAACTAAGAGTTGTAGCTTGAATTGAGAGGGAATATTTCTATATTAAAGAGATGAAATGAAGTGGAAGTAATTTAATGTAAGATTTTAATGTATACTTAGATAAATATGGAAGGTAATGTTTAATTTATGAATATGAGTTTTTGGTATATTGTATTAAATTATATACAGGGGGTAAAACATGTGCAAGTGTGCGGTGGTGTATTGGGAGTTTGAGTATGGAAGGGAAAACTTCCACATGTAAAGGAAATATTTTTAGATTTCAGACATGGGATGCCTATTTAAATTGTATTTAAAATGAATGCTTATTATGAAAACGTACTTCCCACCAGGACACTGACAGTGTAACATCCTAGGCTTTTATAAACATAAATTATTGTTATGAATGTGTAATTGTGTGTAGTGCCTGGAATACATATGTTAGACATGAAGTCATTGTTTTAAAATAGCCCCTTGGATCCATAGCCCAGTCCCCTCAAAATTGGAACCGTCCAACAGGTCATGGGTCAAAACAATTTTAAAAGATAAATATTTACTATGATGTAAGAATTAATGGCGGAGAATACTAACAGAAGTAACACAAATTAATATAATTATTGTGACAATGATAATGGGGAAATAATAATTATGGAGTTAATGTAGTTTGAGGTGATATATGAAGAAATTATAGAAATGGAGTTTAAGATGTAGTTATACAGCGAAATAATAAAGTAGATTTGAAAATCGAGATGAAAGAGGAAAAATTATAAGTGTTGTAGAAACATTTATTTAGTGACATAAAAGACGGAATGCCATTATTTACATATTCAAACTACAACACAATATCAACTTATTTAGAGAATCTATACTTATTTAAATAATTTACCTGACTGATATGCATTTTGTAAATTTGTTATCTTGGCTCCTGCTTCTTCATATGTTTTATTGGGAAAATTAGCTAAAACACCAGCATTTTCTTCTATATTTACATTAAAACCTTTTTTTACTAATTTATTAACTACAGCTGGTACAATTGCCACTCTGAAAGAAAGGTAAAAGTAGTTGTATCACTAATTTTTAGTTAAATAACTCTGAAATTTCCATTCATACAATTTTTTTGATAATATAAGAGGACAAAGACCTATAAAAAAAGTAGTTTTTTACTCTTTTTCATTTGGATTTATGATACCATGTTGTGTTTATTATTTTGCTTTTATAATGATTACTTTCTAAATAAGAACCAATATATATTGCTTAAGATAGGAAAGTTTTAGCAAACAAGTTATATGAACTAGAACAAAACAAGTGTAAGTAAGAAGAGGCCATACTATTCAAGAGAACTAGTAAGAAAGTTGTCACCAAAATTAAGCAAAGTTTTCTCCATAGTGATAATTTTACAATGTAGCCCAAAACATAATCACTATACATGTATATGTTCATATAATTTTACATCTACATTTGTCAAAATAAGACATAATTTTGTTATTAATATTTCACAGAAGTGTAAGATTGAAGTAATAAATTAAACATTATTTCATACCTTCTCTCATTTTCCCAAATCTCCTTAGGTACCCCAATACTCAGTTTTGTGTATGGAATTCCTTCCACCTTTGGAGGTGTAGATGAGCTGAATAATCTTCTCTGCCATAACCGCGGTATGGGTTTGCCGATTCGCAGAATTCTTAGGCAACCCATTTTGAATTCTGTCAAAATATTTTGTACTTTAAATTTAGTATAATATCACCCCAGTGTAGACCGAGTTTCTTTCGCGATTCACTTGAAATTGATCATTATTATGCCAACTTACTATTAGCTTTCGTATCTTTCTTAGAGTAGTTATTGCGTCGTCGCGCCACAAACCTAAGACTATCGGCTTATACGTATGATATTTTACCAATTAGCCCATGGGTGAGATTAGTAGATAACATAGTTGTAGGCTTCTTTAGCCCAGTTATACTACTAAACATAACTGCTTGTTCGAGAGAATTTTCCGACGATTATACTAAATGTTAAATTTTTTTTAAATAACGTGATAACCAATAATGTAACAACCAATGTCTGTTCGGCATTGGCCGCATAAGTATTACTGTATACAATATGCACGTTTAAGTTTTAACAAAGATGCACTAAATACAACGAAATACAAAAATGATCACTTACAAAACTCCCACGTGTGTAAATTTCACGTTTTACTTCAAATATACAAAGCGAAACACATTATTTAATTCTTTCACACGGTTTTTTATATTTTTTTATTTTAACTAATATTAATATTTTATACTCGGTTTCGCACTTCATCTTTGTCTACGAAGATAAGTCAAAGCATGTTGACGAACTTGAACGATATATAATTTTTGTAGTTCTGTAATACTTAGTGCAGATCCATCAAAATTTATCGTTTATGATCTGCGTTTATGACTTATGACTTGATGATCCCATCCGAATGTTTTGAGGCGCGACTGCGATCCAAATCTCATGGTATGGATATAATGTTATATTATTGCTTGCCTATTTATTTTGCAATCAATCTAAGTACTCTATTTGTATTAAATTTAGTGATATTACAAATGAAGCTAAGGTCCATTCTGGTTTCTAATACATATCTCCAGTCATTATATCTACTTAAGCGTTGTCAAAAAATGTTAAACTTCATGCAGTAAAAATAGTTTGACAGCTCTTGAAACTGTTTTTAGATGATAGGTGTTAACTAATTACATGCTGTTTTCTCGGGTTGGATCTTTTATAAATCGGAACAAGTGTTATAATTTGTTGTAATCTACAAAATGATATTGGGTATAAAAAAAACTCATCTCTATTAAAAATTAAACCTTAGTGTTGAACATTTTCTGTAGTTTGTTGTTTACACTTTTTTACATTTCATCGCATCGTTCCAATACGTCCAGTTGTAGGTCAACCGTCAACCATTCAAAATAATTATGTATTTTAAAATCAAATAACGTCGACATAAACACCTAGTTTAAAAAATAAAGATAATCTCTCATGACTAAAAAAAACAAAAATATAAAATTATACATAATTAACCAGGGGGAGTGGGGGGAAGATTGAACGGTTTTTTGATGAGATGAGCAGAGTTATGTTTGAACCTCTTGTAGAACAATAAATATTAAAATGCACTAATTTATGGCTTTTATTAGTAACGAGCAAGAACTGTACTTTTCTATCATATCAATAAAATATTTTTAAATCTGTTCCACAGCATAGAAAATTAGTAAATAAAACATTAAAGATACGACTACAGAATAGAGTAAAGATGAAAACGTGACGGGTATATATTGTTTTTTTTTCTAAAATCGTTAATATTAATGTGAGATGTCGTCAATAGTTTTAAGTCCATAGCATTTTTCTAGTCACTAGAAAATCCACAACTGGCCTAAGTGAAAAAATACCTTTATTTAACAAAGATAGAGCTAGTTGTTTTTTTTAAACAGACGTATGAAACAGACGTTCTCAAACTTTTGCCTCCTTAATTTTAAGCCATTCACGAATTCCGATGTTGCACGTAACAATTTCCGGACGTAGTTACGAGGCATTATTACTGAATAAAACAATTGCAATTATTAATTAATTAGGTATTATTACAGAATATACCTTCAACAATAATGAATAAAATATTTTTAAGTATTAATATTGCCATTGTCTGATATAGGTACCTTTTTATTTAATTGCAAAACTAGAATTTTATTTTAAGTAAAAATTTTGATAGAAAAGATCTTAAAATATTTAATTTTTTACTAATATGGCATATTCAATACGTTGGCAATTTATTTCCTGTTAACAGTTAAAATTTGAGAATAACCGAATTTTTGTATCACACTTTGGAACGGACTGATGACGGGGTAAAGATGGAAAATTGAGATATTTCCTTAATTACTAAAAATAGCCGTATTTTGATGTACTTTCATAACTAAGAAAAAAAAATATAATTAAATATTCCTATGAAACAGTCGCACCTATCTTGTAAATAAACTTTCAGTACACGGGGTAAGATTAAATCAATTGAAGACTTTACGAAAAAATCTCGACGCTGAAACTATCCAAATTTACGCTCTCCACGCACCCGCCCAGAGTGCGTGGAGAGCCACTAACTACTAACTTCTACTATGGTTTGGAACGTTACAAACTGGCGGTTTTAATAAAAATGGCAGCACTCAAAAAAATAAGTTAAAATTATTGTCTTACCCCATTTTTCATCTTGCCCCCACTTACCCTATATAACATATCTTTATTTGTATACACCACACTCATTAAGTAAGATAAGCGGTAACGAAAGTAATTAATGCATTTAATTTTGTTACTTAATGAAACAACATATAATTGCTTATTAAACCACAATTATTTTTAATTAATTAAATTCTATGACTTCAAATAATAAATTATTTTAAAAATTAACATAATATTTGCCAGAGCAATAAGCCACAAAATACTGCTGCCATTTCAATTATCACTTACCAATTTAACTATTTACGCCGTTTCATATAAACTGTACTCTCATATTATTAAGTTGCTTAATTAGAATTTAGATCACTAAACTTCATAAAACACCGAGCTTATGTTATCTGCCTCTCAGATTTTTTAACCACTAACCAGTCCTGAATAAACGAGGGCACAGCACTCGCAGTAAATAAGTTTATCTAAAGTCTCGAATGTTGCCGCCGCACTCGCTGAACGCCGGCCGGTAACCGGTGTCGAACCCCGCGATCCGCCACCCGCGGCACACATGGTGGGAGTCAATCCTCACTCTCACAAGTCAAAGAATAAAGGGCAACAACTTTCATAGTCAATAATAATAGTGAGATGTAATATGTTTATATACATATTTTGTTTTTAACTAGCTTATCCCCTATTTTTCTCTTGAGTCTTGTTTAGTTTTTGTCGCGTGTAGCTTCCCAACCTTTTACTTGAAACTGCCATAAAGTCAAAAGTATTGCCATAATATAAAAAAATGATATGCTAAAAGAGTAAATACGTAAGGTTTTAAGCATCGTAACAACTAGATAGTGACACAAAACAAGCGACGAGTGCTTTACAAACAATGTCGATATCTAGGTAAAACATGGCATATATTTTGGTTATGGTTTCGTCAAATTGTTTTCTACCACCGCACATATGATGTGCGCAACATTGGCCCGCAATTTATAGAGATATAAATCACAATGTAAAGCTACGATTGGAATCCATAGCATTATAGTACAATATGCTATAATTTTTGTAAAAATATTGTATAATCATAATAAAAAGTAGCATTAAAACAATTGTGAACTAGTATATAGTTGCATGTGCAATGAACTATCTGTTTTCACTTAGTCTTTGACAGTTATGTATCAGAATGTAAATAAAGTAGGCAGACACGAACACATTTATCGGTCTTGTGCACAACTTCAGTGCACACGAAGTTGTTCGTAGCGTAAATTATAGACTGATTAGATACGAAGCATATTTTTTAAATTAAAAGTCAAAACCTAGACTTAATTTTTTCTACTATGGCCGTAAACGGGAGAAGATTACTGACATCACTCACAGAACAAATCAATTCAACAAGAAAGTGTAAGTATTCTTTATTTAACTTTTTTATGAATGGTTTTGGACATAATTCAATAAATAATAATACAGATAAGAATATTAAATATCGTTCTTTTTAAATGTATGCTTTTTATGATGAGGGATATGAATCTTCTATTCATATTATTAGTTATGAAAAAATTATCGTTATATAATAAAATTAATATTTGTGTTTCGTGCGATGTGGTACAAGATAATACACATAATACATCATAAAAATAATTATTATATTTGTCAATATTCATACTTAGAGGCTACCAAGAATCACTGTATAAGTACTATACTGCTTTTACTTTCACGATTGGTTCACCTCAAAATTGCTGAACTACCTTTGTTTAATTCTTAAATAAGTCAAAAAAATTCAAATGTCTTTTAAATTAATTGCTATAAAAATATCATATCAAGTCATACTCATCAAGTTTACAATTCTTTTAGATGGGACTGCTAAACGGGTGGTTGCCTCTAAACCTGTGGTGGAAATGGATGGAGATGAAATGACCCGCATCATTTGGGAAAAGATAAAAGAAAACCTAATATTTCCATATGTGAAAGTAAGTTAATTTTTAATATTTTCCATTTATACATTATGTCATGGGCTTACAACAGTCCTTAGCACTCAATCTCCATACAACAGATTTTTTCTAGATTTGTCTGTCTGAACTATAATACAATATTAAGTTTAATTTTATTTTCTTAGTTTGCTTATTAAAATAACTTAATATTCATTATAATGTAGATTTATTTGCATTTTAATAATATTAGACAATTATTAAATTATCATACTAGTTAAATCTATCAATGACTACTTGATTATGGTTAAAGATCCTGGCAGTTTGAAATTTAAAAAACAAAAAAAAAACAATTGTTATCCAATTGCCAGCAACACTAGGATTGTAATCTCTAAGCACTATATTTCTTAATGTTGACAATACTGTAGTATCTTGTTCTCCTTTTTTTTATTAAAATACCAAATATTTTGCAATTTGTGTACAAGCTACAAACATTTATATCATTGTGTCCTACAATAACCTAGTCCATTGAAGCCATTTAAGATAATAAAAGTTAATTGATCCGGTTGCATCGCATATTTGCAAACACCAATTATATTCTATATGTATAAAGTATTTTCATCACAATTATATATATGTTCCATGCTATATACATGCACATTTTTTAAAAAACTATTCTTGCTTATATAACAATTAATTTGCATAATAGATACTATAATACTATACTAGGACCATAGCAGGTTTAGCCGCAAAAACAAAAGTATAGAAGGAACATTTAAAGTTATATTGTTTTAAGACCAGTTCTCAATCAAATATTTCTTAATAAAAACTAGAAACAATTCAATGCCTTACTTCTTACTAATATGGGTATAATTATATTATTCTTATGAAAATCATACATTTACTTTTATAGAAGAGTTTCAAAAGTTTCCTTTTGTTGTGTGGATTGCAAAACATATTACAAGTATAAACTAATTATATAGTTAATATGGAAAATAATGAGGCTGCCATTGCACTTACATCTTCTATGTTCATGCTAATCATATTATATTATTATAGTATACCAACTACAAGAGGTATTTTATGACAAAACAATTTTTTTATGAATCAAAACAATAAGAACTTGTTTCTAAATATGCTTGGGAGCAATAACCTTTCCAAAACAACACACTTAACTTGAAAAACAGCTATAAGTTGATTTTATTTAAAGATTTTCTTTCGTTGGCGACTCGAGTCCGCCCGCTAGCTTCGCCCTTTTTAATATAAAGTTAACTATTCTATGAAGTGAAAACAATTGTATAATAAAATTTGCAGTGTAATTTTATTTATCTTCATTAGGACATAAGTTTTATTTAAGATAATGACAGTATTTCACTAAATAAAACGAAAATTTAGCTTATCCTGCTGGGAAAGCGTTTCATTGTCCACAACTATTGTAAAGCACTGTATTAATAGTATTAAAAAAATACCTTAAAGTTTAATTAAAAAGTCGTCCTCCTTGTTTTTATTTCGAATTAAAGGTCATTAAGTTATAACGGTAACCTTAATCGTGTTTTCTTAAAATACATCAAGACTGGTTTACGTTGACAATACAGTATTGCAAAATTAAAAAGATCGTTTGTAATTTGTATGCATAGGATTTTTGCATGGACTCTGGCTTATAATTTTACCGAACCGTCATATTTTAAATTTGCTGAACACCACAGGTTAGTTTTTTCATCTGAGAATGACAGAATATGTATTCAAAAGCTTAGGCTTTTATAGCACTTATCCTTCAAAATGACAAGTCATCGAACTACATATTATAATAAATTTAAGACTTAAGTATAAGGTATAAAATACTTTTTTCTCTCTGTTTGTTGCATTGATTTTATTTTAGATTATTAGGAATTATAAGAAATTTATACTGTGGTGTAGCCCTTTAGGTATCAAAGGTCCTTTAGTGTTTTTTGGTGTTTTCTGTACTTGTAGTATTTATAAGATTTAAGCAGTAATCATGATATATATAATTATTATGTTTATCATTGCATTACGTCGTTTGAAAAAGTTCAAACATTTGCCCCAGTAAGCCAGTGATAAGCGGCACATAATACGATTTGATAGTGTATCATGCATTGATAACGTCACAAACAAATATTGTTTCAAGTATTTTTAATTATATTACAATTTAAGAGTTATTTATCAAGGTTCTATTTATCACATTCATTTAGAATTTATAAATAAACAAAGGTTTTTATTATTAAGTTGTTAATCGCTATGAAACAAATGAATGCAATGTCAATGTTAAATAATGCCTGCGCTTGGCTATACTTTTGGGGCGTAACTCCGACCATTTAGGAAACGCTTATAAAACTAAGAAAGCCAAAGTGGGTAAAATGACAGCCTTGGCTCGTACAGACATTAATAATGTCAAGAGAAAAACGCCAATAGTATTGGAATTCATAAACATAGAATTATCTTGTCTTTGTTTTGCGCATATTTTGTTTGACTTCAGCAACTGATGCCAGATAGATTGTAAGGCTAAGGAAAATTGTGTCAGCAAAAGTCGTACAATCCGTTATTTCAATTGTAATGGTGAATTGTATGTATTAAAGAAATGAACCATAATCTTTCATCGATAAGCATGATACTATAAACTGATTTATTTATTAATAATACACATCTAATAACTACACAAACCTAACAGTTTTATTATACACACTTGTTGTTATATTTCTTACTTATTCGAGATGACGCTGGCAGCTCAATCGAATGCGCTATCAGTACTGTTTGCTGGTTATTGAATTAAAAAATTGTTATAAGGATAAGGGCCATCACCGAGGAAGGCAAGGTCTTCGACTTGGAACTTCGCTCACTCCAGTGATCCGTCATGTCTTTCAAGCGATTGAACACTCGTTATCCCAAGCCGAGGTCCAAGTATCGCAGGAGCTCAGTTGACGCCCTTGTGCTAGTTGTGGGAAAAAATTCCCGTCGAGTTACAGGCCAATCGTATTGTATACAATAAGAAAAATCTCCCCAAAGTATCTCTCTCTCTTAATGCGTTCAGTGAGCAATATATATAGGTAGTGTATGCAACATATTATAATTATGTAACATAATACGTCATTTACGTTAATAACATGTTATTGAATAGGTAAGCATACGTGTTAGATATAATTTATTAAATCTTTAGGTAAAAATCGAATCGAATAATGATGTTATATGGTTTTTGGAGGTTTAAAACAAGAGCGTATAACTAACATAAAATTAGGGACGCAAGACTAACAAAAAACTGTACCTCGACATGTTTATGGGTTCTTAGAACTAAGTGACACATCTGGCATAAGGGATATAAGTGATGTCGATCCATTGGACATTATCGGATACGATCAGACATTTTATGAATGTATTAAAAAACGCAAAACTGACGTTTTACAATTTCATTGCTACAAGTGTGAAACGATTGCTAATATTTCTTTTACATTTTTATAATTCACTAATATATGTTGCCGAAATATAGTGTATATCTCTTCAAACTACTTAGTGCAAGATACATTTTTACTACCCAATTCTACGGTATGAAATTATATGTGAAAACTCTGTTTGTGGGCATGATGGAGAGCAGTTCAACAAAAGCATTTACCTCTCATATTGAGACTGACTCAAGAAGTTATCTTTAAATATCTATATAATGACAATAAAATGGCTAAGAGGGTCGCAAGTCGTAATCAGTACTGATAGAATCAGATGACAGATCTATGCTTGATTTGTAGACATATCACAAACAGTACAGGCAAAAGCTTAACTTTGACATTATTTTATGTACTTAATAAGACATTGTTAAAATTGACATGACATTTGCATTGATCTAACAACTGTACCACAATCTAGGCAAATAAACGATTATTATTATTTTATTAATACGATAATGTCGATATTAAAATAAAATATATAGGATACAGAATATCGCTACTAATAACTCTCTGTGAACATGAAACGACTGTCGGATTTATGATCTATGGTGAACTTTTAATGTCATTATCTAATACTTGATAGCTCTTTTCGATCCGATTGACCTTTATAATAAATACAATATCTTATTAGTTATTTGGTAATAAACCTTTTAATACTGGTTTCAGTGTTTGTAATTCTAGTACTTCTTATTCTTTTGTATTGCATCGCAATTCATGAATCCGTGAGATTAGATTTTTTATTTTTTATTATGTCAGATTGGTTTATAATGTTTGGTTATGCGTTTGTTTGGTTTGCTTTACCCATCATTTTTTTTTGTCTTTTTCCTTACTATTGTTACCTGGAAGAGGTCGCTTGATATGGTTACCCGTTGTATTATGTTATTTGTTTTTCTATAAATTTATAAATAACTAGTAAAAATAACTAAACTAAGTAAAATAACTATTCTAGAAAATTTGCAGACCAGAATCGTAATCATGCTTTGTTTCACGTTCCTCACATCAATACCAACTATGCATACCACTATTATATATATATATATATTATCTCTAGGTATATATAAAAAAATCTCGTGACACAATGTTCGTTCCCATACTCGTCCGGAACGGCTCGACCGATGCTTATGAAGTCTGAGAATCTGCTACTATCTATCTTTCCAACCCCTAAGTAATAAGGGGTATCCACCCCAAAAAAATATTTTTAATTCTTTAGACAATTTTTTTTGTGTTTATTTTTTTAATACAGATTCAAAAATCCATTACACCCCTTAATTGTCACCTCTCTACGATCAACCCCTATTTTATATTATAGTAGATACGATATTTTATTAAACTAAAAATAAATATTTATACAATTTCCTGTAAATAATATACATGTCAAAACGACGTCTGCCGGGTCAACTAGTATTATATACATAAATATCGATAGGCTCTAACCTGCATCATGAGCACACCTAACATTTCATACCATTACACAACACAGCTGAATTACGTATTATTTAGTTGAAATGTATTGAATTTTTCTGCAAATGTTTGAACCTTTTTTGTGTATATTAAGTATTTGGCTTTATGTTAAGTATAATTGTTTTTTCTTAGCTGTAGGATTACGAAATTAATACATATCGTTCTCAAAATTCAAATCACATCAATGTAGATATTTAGGTCGTAAACGTTGCCAACAAAGTACAGTCCATGTACTGATCACTCAGTAATTTCAATACATTTGATGAGAACGGATAAGGAACGATTCTTCTAACATTACACTATTTCAATATAAGCAACATAGAATACGAGATAGAGAGACGGTACTTCACTCCAGTCCGCTTGCGACTCTATAAAGCGAAAATTCGGCCCCTCATGGAGTGCTATTCTCACCTGATACTGACCTTCCGCTTGACCGTATTCAACGAAGAGCGATTCGAATTGTCAACGACCAGTGACTTTATGCGACTTGATCCTTTGGCGCTGCGTAGAGATGTGGGGTCTCTCTGCATCTTCTACCGCATTTACCATGGAGAGTGTTCAGTGGAGTTATTCTTTCAAAAACCTACAGCTGAGTTTCGTTATTGGACGTCCGTCGTTCCACAACTGATCAGTTTTTAAGGCAGTGTTCGTTTATGTACAACCACTGAAGACTAGACTTAGGTTCCTTCAAGAGCGTACCAATTCTTGAAAGGCCAACAACTCGCAAGTGCGTTGTTGGCCTATCAATGTGAGTGTCCATGGGCAGGTGAGCCTCCTATTATATAAAGAAAAGGATGATCTAGTCTTTGATGGTCTTTATTCCAACATTATCAACATCTCCTTCACCAGCTCTTTACATAATCGATTTTCTCCCAATCCCTTCCTTTTCTTTGATATCATGCACCCAGGTACTACGCCTACTTAAAGTTGACCTCATTAAGATTAGTACCGTCTCTGACTTCGAAAGAGGACATTTCTTTCGGTTGATATCTCAGTCCGTGCTGGAGGTTTCGTTAATTTGCGTAAGTGAAATACTGTTGCGCAGTGAAACTCGTGCTGATTCGCAGTATCTGTATCGCAGCAGAGGTGTACCAACAGCATAAGTGTGTACATTCGCATTAAATGTGCGCGGGCGCAGAACAGCCTGCAATAATTGTCAGTCGGTACTGTTCTCTCTTAGGCAGGTAGTCAGATTGGTACGAATGGACTGATTAGATGATCGTCCAGATCCCCGTCTAAGGTCCGGAGAGACCTGAAACCATTAGACTTCTTTTTTGGGGAAAGGTCGATGTATTGTATATATAAACATTGAACATATTGGTATAAAATCTAGATTTTTTTGTGATCCATCAATATCTGTCAGTATTTATTGACTGTGTGTGTGCGTGTTGACTTGGATGAGCACTCAGAGTAAGATGTTTCATGTATTTACAGAATAAACCTACGTAAAGTATTTTTTTGTTTATGCTTATTAACAAATTAAATTACATAACAGAAAATAATATAGCATTAAGGTAAGTTATTTTAAAGTAAATAAAAGTTAGGTTAACCTAACCTATAATGCCTATAATCTTCCACTAGCGGACCCGACAGACGTTGTCCTGTCTTAACTATGAATATTCATTTCGAATTGGTATAATTAACTAAAAATACTTTATGATATACAACGTTCTTTGTTGGTTTTTCTGGCACGTATAAATAGTTTTGTTTATATTCCGACATGGGAACAGGCGACATATAACTGGCCATGTGAAAAACACTGACTGTAATTATTTTATTTATATTTCATCAATATTATAACTCCGATCGAAGCATTTTTTTAAACGATAGTAATTTTTCTTCTCATCCTCTACAAAAGTTTAAATTGTAGAAGCGCTATGCACTATACTTGCTATCGTAACAAAAGTCGTGATTACTTAATATGGTGGTTAAGTATTCTTAATTTTTTTAATTTTCCGCGCCACTTTTCTTATTTTTTCTTTCATAAGAACCTTCTCCAATAACTAACACAACAAAAAAAGAATTAGCGAAATCGGTCCAACCGTTCACGCGTGATGCCGTGACCAAAGCAAATAGGGATTCATTTTTATATATATAAGATTTTTACGAAACACGTCTCACACTCGTCACACTCCGAAGAATGACGTTGTGACTACTGACGGTGTTGAAGTCAATATCTATAACCCCTAGATGGGGCAGAGGGCGTCCACAGTGAGTCTCCATCGCGTTCGGTCTTGAGCCTCGTGTTTCACCTCGCACCAAGTCTTTCCGGCTCTATTTGCCTCGTCTGCAACTGTTCGGCGCCAGGCTTGTTTGGGACGGCCACGCTTCCGCTTTCCTTGCGGATTCCAATCAAGCGCCTTCTTGGAAATATGATTGAGATTCCTTCGGAGTGTATGGCCTATCCAATTCCATTTGCGTCGCTTGATCTGCTGGCTGATCGGGGTTTTTCGGCAACTTTTGAACAACTTCGGCCTATGTGGCGGATGAAGTCACGGATGTTGACGCGTCGAGTTAAGGTTAAAATATTCGGATCCAACGTCAAATCTGTGCTGCTCTACGGGTGTGAAACGTGGAAGGTCACCAAAGACATCTCGCACTGACTCCAAGTCTTCGTTAACCGCTGTCTTCGCCGTATTCTGGGCATCTACTGGCCTGAAAAGATCTCTAACGAGCAACTTTGGGAGCGCTGTCGATAAACCCCGATCACCGTCCTTAGCATTATACTTAATCGTAAACATTTCCAGTACTAGATACGTAAATATCTTTCAGCTGGACTGCCTGTACTATGACCTGGGGCTACCCCACCGTGACGCGACAAACGACCAGGTAACAATTGACGCAGCGCACGCGATTCTGAAGCACAATGTTGGCATCAAGTGCGCAACTATCACACCTGATGAGCAACGAGTTGAAGGTATGTTTAAATTTAGACATACAAATCAGTGGCGTGTAACCATTGCCCTTAGGTTTCTGTTTTGTGATATATTTTCTTTAGTAGGTCTATATCCGTTGAGTGAGAAAAGCAAGGTCTGAAATCACAGGTGGTGTTTACCAGGCAACAACCTTTCTTTATGCAACGGGGGGAACGTGCAGGAGAGCCATCTGATGTTATGTGTACCGCAGCGCGCCCATGGGCGCTCACATGACTATCCTTTCGAACCAATTCTCAAAAAGCTGGAAACGCGAACCTTCTTCAGCTATTGTCCATGGGGATGTGGGTCACTTAAAACCAGGCGACCGACAGATTTCTGTATCTGTCTCATGATCATTTGACAATCTTGTAGGCAAGTCGGTTTCCTCACGATGTTTTCTTTCACTCTTCTAGCGCATGTTAAATGCGCACATAAACAGAAAATACATTGGTGAGGGTAGACCGCCGGGGATCGAAGGTACGATTGTCGGATGAGATAAAAGTTGCACGGAAGCTTCTGAATTTTATTATTTCTATTATAATTATAGAGTTTAAACTCAAGAAGATGTGGTTGAGCCCCAACGGAACCATACGTAATATTCTGGGTGGTACCGTGTTCCGTGAACCCATACTCTGCAAGAGCATACCTCGTCTCGTGCCCGGTTGGACCCAGCCTATTGTAATCGGTCGTCACGCCCATGGAGACCAGTACAAAGCCCAGGATTTCCTTGTATCTAAGCCCGGAAAGGTGAGTGACTGAATTACTATTATTAAATATCGAAGATCTTTTGCTAAACGTAAGGACTGTTTGGATGCTGGCGATTCTCTCACAAGCCTTCTGGCAGAGTGTTTCCATTGGTTATTGTATAACATCAGATGTGCTGGAAATGATATAAAAAATTAAGTGATGGCAACACCACGTTTCAGCTTAGTTTTTTCCACTCAAGATCTTCCACGAATATTTTAAACCATCATGCTTCTAAAAGCAAAAGACCTTTTTAAACGTTGCATTTAGGTAATTTCTGTGTTTTATTTATCATTAAGTATTTTCATTAAAAAAACATTTTTGTTTCAATAAATCTATAGAATAGAAACTTATATTATTGTTACGAGCTAGGGGATCGGATAGAAAATGCCGTAGATTTCTTCAAGGGTTTATTTCTTGAAAAATCAATGAGGAATTTATGGGCACAAAATTAATTGCAGAGATTCACTAATAACACACAAAAACACAGTCACTAAATACTTCACTTATGCACACTTCACACAGTACTTTATCACTTATATTCACTTTATTCGCACTTTATCGCTTCGGTGTTTCTCTCGTGTAATCGCATTCAAAACTAAGTGCCTAGTCGCGTTTCGGCTCGCTTATATATCCCTGGGAATAATTCTAAACAATATTCGAGAACTTTCTAGGCGGGCTTGCTACTGAGTAGCGATTGCACAATTCTAGAACGTTCGCACTCTTTGTCTCTTTCGCACGTTGCTCCGTCCTTGTCGTACGGCGTTCTAGAGTGCTCGTCTAGTTTCGAGAAAGTTCTGATCTTCTCTCTCTCTCTCTCGTATCATTTCGTCCTTGTCTCACACCTAGAAAGTTCGGTGTAGAATATTCCTTCATCAAAGGGGTATAACTAGGCCTGAAAACGCCTGAAAACGGGTCTCCTGAAAACTGCACCACTCGACTACACATGTTCTGAAACCGACTGAAAAAAGGTTTCAGCTTCCTGAAAACTAGGGTAACATTATGAAAATTACAATTTTCTAATATGTGATTGACCCTCTCCTGAAACGGTCAGAAATCATATTACAGCCTGCTGAAAAGTTCTCTAACTAGTGGAAAAATCTAGAAACATGCAGTCGACCCGTCTTCGTAACACTACCCCCTCCTTAGACATGCTCGTCCCGAGCATCATTACATCCTTTATAGGTCGCCCAGTTACAATATCCGCTGGTAATCTAAGTTGTCTCCCAAACATGGCTAAAGCAGGAGTAACATTTGTGGTTTCATGAACCGCAGACCGGTATGACATTAGAAATAATGGAATATACTTGTCCCAGTCTTTTTGATGGTTGTCCACCAGTTTTGCCAAGTGCCTTTCCAAGGTTTGATTGAAGCGTTCCACCATTCCATCTGACTGTGGGTGATATGGAGTAGTCCGCGTCTTATGAATTCCCATTAATCGGTATAATTCTTGAAATAGTAGAGACTCAAAATTTCTTCCCTGATCACTGTGCATTTCCAAGGGTACTCCAAATCTAGAGAATACGTCATTTACAAGTATCTCAGCTACTGTAACTGCCTCTTGATTGGGAATAGGGAATACTTCGGGCCACTTCGTAAAGTAATCCATAACAACCATGATGTACTTATTTCCTTTTTCTGTTAACGGAAATGGTCCAGCTATGTCAACTGCTATCCTCTCCCATGGGGCTCCGACATTGTATTTCTTCATACTCGCTCTAGTTCTCGTCTGTGGGCCTTTAACAGCTGCACAAGCTTTACATTTTCGAATCCAGTCTTCTACATCTTCGCGGCAATGTATCCAATAAAATCTCTCTTTAATTTTCAAAAGAGTCCTTTTTACACCTAAGTGTCCGCCTGATGAGCCGTCATGAAATATTTCCAATATGTTGCGAATCTTGGATCTTGGCACAACTAACTGTAGATGAGATGCATCCCCACGAGCGTTTTCCCATTTGCGACATAACACCCCATTATGGAGAACTAAGCTATCCCATTGAGCCCAGTAACTCTTGGTCGTGGTACTAGTAGATGCAACATCATTCCATCGCGGCTTTATAGCTGAAGATTTCATCCAGTCCAGAATTGGTTTAATATCAGAGTCTTGTTGTTGCTCTTCCTGAATTAATTTACCACATCAATCTGGACTAATGGTATCCGTTCTTAGTATCCTCACATGGGCAACCTCTCTACCTTCTTGTCTTGTACAATGTTTACAGTCTTCCTCACATGGCCTACGAGACAATGCATCTGCGTTCCCGTGTGCTCTACCCTTGCGATGTTCAGTAGCAAAGTCATACTCTTGCAATTGTTCGATCCATCGAGCCACTTGTCCTTCTGGGTTCTTGAACTGAAGTAGCCATTTTAAGGCAGCATGATCTGTTCTAAGACGGAACTTGCGACCTAGTAAGTATTTACTAAAATGCTGCAGCGTCTTCACAACAGCCAGTAGTTCCCTCCGAGTGACACAGTAGTTTCGTTCTGGTTTCGATAACGACTTGCTGAAGTAGGCTATTACTTCCTCGCGCTCACCTTTTACCTGTGATAGTACACCTCCGATGCCAATTCCACTGGCATCTGTATCTACCACATATTCGCCATCATGTTCCGGGTATCCTAGTATCGGAGTCGCACATAGTCGGTTCTTGAGCTCATTAAATGCAACTTCACACTCTCCATCCCATGTGAATTTCCTCTTCTCTTCGGTAAGTCTGTGAAGAGGTTTTGCAATATCCGCGAAATTTTTCACGAATCTTCGGTAGTAAGAACATAAACCTAAGAAAGCACGGACTTCAGTTTTATCTTTAGGTACTGGCCATTCCTTCACCGCAACTATCTTCTCGGGATCTGTTCGAACTCCGTCCTGCGATATAATGTGACCCAAGTAGCTCACTTCTCTTTTGAAAAATAAACATTTATTTGAACTTAATTTCAGGTTAGCTTTATGGAGTCTGGTGAGCACCTGTTGCAGATTCCGTATGTGATCTTCAAAATTTCTCCCAATGATGACTACATCATCCAAATACACTAAGCAGGCTTGTCCTATCAGTCCTGACAGTACTTTCTCCATTAGTCTTTCAAAGGTAGCAGGTGCATTGCAAAGCCCAAACGGCATAACTTTAAACTGCCATAGTCCCTTTCCAGTTGAGAACGCTGTCTTCTCTTTATGACTTGGGTCTATCTCCACCTGCCAGTATCCACTTTTCAAGTCTAAAGTTGTAAACCATTTTGCCCCACTTAAGGTATCCAAGGTGTCATCTATTCTAGGTAAGGGTAACTGTCCTTCTTTGTGATATCGTTAAGACGACGGTAGTCGACGCAGAACCTTAAACTGTTATCTTTTTTCTTGACTAAAACTACTGGAGAGCACCAAGGGCTGGAAGATGATTCGATGACATTATGGTTTGACATTTCCGCAATCATCTTGTCTATATTTTTTTCATATGCGACAGGTACTCGTCGCGGTCGCAAACGTATCGGTCTTTCGGTTCCAGTCTCAATTCGATGTTTAACTACACCTGTCCTTCCTAGATCTCCATCGTGTGTAGCAAACATGTCTGAAAATGACTTTAATAGTTCCTTTGCTTTCAACATTTCTCCTTTCGACAAGGTTTCCTTACAGCCCTCTAATACTTCTTGAACTATATCTCGTTTACTAACTGTACTATTTTCAGTGATAGATCTATAGACGTCGTACCCACCCTTCAATGTATTACCTTTTAGAGAAACTACCTCATCTCTACACTTGAACGTACCGTTCTCCAAGTCAATCTTACAGTTGTAATGCTTCATGAAGTCTAAACCGATAATACAGTCATCCACGATGTCAGCAATAACCACCTTATGTCTGTATGATCTGCCCCCAATCTTGAAGATAGCGATACCTTCCCCTCGAACGGTTATGTGCTGACCAGTAGCTGTAAGGAGCTGTACATTTCCACCAGAAAGGCTTTTGTAAAATGACTTCAGAAGTTGGTATCTAATTACTGTCCGGGAAGCTCCAGTATCAAGGGTTAACTCACACCTACATCCGTTTACTTCTCCGTCGATAACAATGGTATTCCCATCCTGAGTTTGAGTGATCATAACTTTTGGGGCCTTCCTTACAGAACCGGCCAGCACCCGCCCCGTGGTCCTGGCTTCTAATCGTTTCCCTGCCGCTGTTCAGCGGCAGTCACACCCGCTGCTTCCGGTTCCCCACGTCTAGTCTTTATTTCGCCTCTGAGATCTTTTTTAGGGCATGAAAACCTCATATGTCCTATTTCCCCACAGAGGTAACAGGTGGGTCCACGTTGGGAACTTGGTTTTTCCGTGACAGCCCTGATGCGGTTAGGTCGATGATCCTTGCAAAATGCTTCCACCTCCAACACATGGGCAAGAGCATCCTTAAGGTCCTTATGGTGACCAAGGTTCACAGCCATTCGAATTTCACGGTCTCGAATACCGTCGACAAAAGCTTGAACCAACATCTTGTCTGCAACATCTGGTGAGGATGCGTAGGCCTTCCTTACCAGCTTCTCTATTTCAAGTCCCCATTTTTGCAAACTTTCATTTGTCTGTTGTATTCTATCCTTCAATTGCGCCCTATAAACGTGCTCTAAATGTGCGTCTCCATACCGTGATTCCAGGGCATCTAGCAGTTGCTTCAACGTCACCTTACCTTTCTTGGTATCAAATATGGAGAGGGCTTCGTCTCGCAGTCCCAGAATAAGGGCGGTAACAGCTTGATCGTCAGTCCACCCGTTTGACTCTGCTACAGTCTCAAACTGCAGCTTGTACGCGCCCCAAGAAGATGTACCATCAAAGGGAGGCACTTTCAGATATCCAGGTGGTGCAACAGTCGTGACAACACCAGTGGTCTTCAGGCATTGGATTTCATTTTCTATTCCAAGGATACGTTTATCCTGCTTGGATAGCTTACAATCCATATCAGATTCCAAATTCTCGATTTTTTTATCTACCTGTACTTTCAGGTCACAAAGTTTTTCTCCGATACGGCGAGCCTGTTCCTCCATCATCTGACGTGTATGTTCTTCTTGACGGCGTGCCTGTTCTTCTTGACGGTGTGCCTGTTCTTCCATCATTTGTCTTGTCTGTTCTTCCTGACGGCGTGCCTGTTCTTCCTGACGGCGTGCCTGTTCTTCTTGACGGCGTGCCTGTTCTTCCATCATTTGTCGTGTCTGTTCCTCTTGACGGCGTGCCTGTGCTTCCATCATTTGCTGCAGAGCAAGGAGGATGTTGCCATCGTTACTTTCACCCATCCCGCGGTTCGCATCGAAACTTTGTCGCCGGGCGGCATCGCGTGCTGATTGCGCCCTTGTCTGCACTCCCTCCGCAGCTGAAGACTCTGCCACAAACTCCTCCTGATTCTCCCTTGGAGTAATTGGCATGCTTATATCCCACTTCTGACACCAAAATGTTACGAGCTAGGGGATCGGATAGAAAATGCCGTGGATTTCTTCAAGGGTTTATTTCTTGATAAATCAATGAGGAATTTATGGGCACAAATTAATTGCAGAGATTCACTAATAACACACAAAAACACAGTCACTAATTACTTCACTTATGCACACTTCACACTGTACTTTATCACTTGTATTCACTTTATTCGCACTTTATCGCTTCGGTGTTCCTCTCGTGTTATCGCATTCCAAACTAAAGGCGATTAGTCGCGTTTCGGCTCGCTTATATATCCCTGGGAATAATTCTAAACAATATTCGAGAACTTTCTAGGCGGGCTTGCTACTGAGTAGCGATTGCACAATTCTAGAACGTCCGCACTCTTTGTCTCTTTCGCACGTTGCTCCGTCCTTGTCGTACGGCGTTCTAGAGTGCTCAGTCTAGTTTCGAGAAAGTTCTGATCTTCTCTCTCTCTCTCTCGTATCATTTCGTCCTTGTCTCACACCTAGAAAGTTCGGTGTAGAATATTCCTTCATCAAAGGGGTATAACTAGGCCTGAAAACGCCTGAAAACGGGTCTCCTGAAAACTGCACCACTCGACTACACATGTTCTGAAACCGACTGAAAAAAGGTTTCAGCTTCCTGAAAACTAGGGTAACATTATGAAAATTACAATTTTCTAATATGTGATTGACCCTCTCCTGAAACGGTCAGAAATCATATTACAGCCTGCTGAAAAGTTCTCTAACTAGTGGAAAAATCTAGAAACATGCAGTCGACCCGTCTTCGTAACATTATTATCACTAAGAGTTCAGTCTACAGATCTAATTTTGATTGTGTGACATTCATCATTTGATATCAACCATGAATTATTTACTCCCAAAATTGTATTGTTCTTAGTAGTTTATTTTAATATTGTAACATTATGACTTACCATTGACATGTGTGCGTGTTTCCTGCTCTTTCACTCATATTGTGTAATGAAACCTATCCTACTTTTGACTAACGTCAAATCAAGAATTATAGTGTCAAGAATTGGCGCTAAATATGTTCCATAGATTAAAAACGTATTAGTTTCTTGTGTTCTTATGCCTACTTTTTATATTTCATTTATAACAATATAATAGATTAATTCCTGATTTTTTATTGGAACGCAGGTGGAACTAGTCTACACAGCGGAAGATGGGACCGTGTCGAAGCATCTGCTTTATGACTTCAAAGTTCCCGGAGTTGCTATGGGAATGTACAACACTGACGAATCTATCATGGCCTTCGCTCATTCCAGTTTTCAGGTAAATCTACTATTATTAATGGAGGCTTGTCGGCGTATCACAGCTGGATATTTCTTGGAAATTAATTAAGTCTTCTAAGGGATAACGTATCATTCTTATAGTGACTAAATGTTGAAATCACTCCAGTAATCTTAAAGGCTACAAAATTACAAAACGTGTCCTCTTTTTATCATTTATTTGTATAGGTAACACTTATGAAGGTCAAAAAAGACTTAGAACGTCGTAAAAGATTAGTGACTTTAAAACATATACAAATTGTTATTTTAAATTCTGTTTGTATTGGCTATTAAACGATTCTCTAGGCAAGATGGCGTCACGCCTGTGACGTACAATGCTTGTAAACACAACCGTCAAGTTTTACGCGTTAGTTATCATAAATTACACATTACATTCCGATGTAAAGTAGTCTCCGTAGAAATTAAAATCTGAGACTTTATTAGGATTAGACAGGAAAAGACATTATATAATTGAGGATTTTTTTCATATATTAATAATTATTTTTAACTTTTTTACTCCATAAAGCCGCTTAGTCAAGTTTTATACAAATAACTCTCAAAAACACTTTACTTTTCATATTGCCAGTCAACTATAGACCGTGTTGACCACTGCATCCCAAAGTTTTTTGCCGTACATTAGCCTTCCTAATATTCTTATGATTTTTTAATATAAAATATCGTTGTTAAAAATATTTTTAACGAAACACAGTATGAACATTTTCAATACATAAAGAAAAACTGGAATTCAAATTAAAAATAACATTAACCAAATTTTTTCTATGTTAATTTAGTGAGATCCTTGTGCTTAATGCTTGCTGCACATATTAGGTTCCAATTTGGTTAGCTTCAATTCTCCACGTTGTGTTATATCCAGCCGATTTTTATTGCCTCCGTTTCCCCCCACACATTGAGAAACACTGATGTAGACACTATTACAGTGTTAAATTACTTTAAGGCAGTATGATTTGTATTTAACACACACAAACTTTCATCTTCTCGGAATCGATTTAACAGAGGAAGGCCTGGGTAGAACGTCAATCAGACTTAAATCTAGTTTCAGGAGCTGTCAAACAATTTTGATTGAAGTGAAACTTCTTTTTCGGCGTTGGAAAAAAATTACCGTCACATTTTTGCGTTACGCGTCACATTTTCCCGTTACGCGCCATCTTTTTCTTGTCCTTACCACGCTTGTTTTGAAGAGATGCGAAGCCATTAATAACAAAAATATATAATGACGATAATAATGATAGTAATAATTCTATTACAATTAATTAAATTATGTAATAATCTTAGCAGTAATAAGGTAAAATGAAATAATTATATTATTTGTATTCATGTCTATGATAATAAAAGCCTTTTGTTAAACTTTGTCTAATTAAATTTATTTACCCAATTTCTGTAATGTTGCATATAGTAGATCATTTTTTGAAAAATAAGGTCATAAAGAAATTTCACTTCTTACGTGTGTACACTAGTACACGCACACATTTCTTTCTGTATGAAGTTTACGTTCAAGACCTCGCTCTTCTAATGTCAAGTGTTTGACAGGTTGCCTTACAAAAGAAATGGCCGTTGTATTTGTCAACAAAGAATACAATTCTCAAACGCTACGACGGCCGCTTCAAGGATATCTTCCAAGAAATATATGAAAGGTAAAAAAAAATTGCTTCAATATTGAAATAAAATATATTTGACGACAAGTAACATTTCTACAAAACGATGTTGCCATTTTAAACTTGAACAGTGATAGCATCGGATTATAGACAAAAACCGTTACTAAGACCACAGATTAGACTACAGGTTTTTATTAAAGGCTTCGCGCCTTTAATAATTTACATTTAACTAAAATACAACATCTATTTCAGTAATAAACTAAAGCTCGTTCATCTCTCTCTGTCTTGTATTACCGCTGTGATGAAAAGAGAATATTATAAAAGTGTACGTACAACTTTGATTTAGTTTTGACGAATGGTTTATAATGTAAAACATTTCAGCACATACAAAAAACAATTCGAAGATGCCAAGATATGGTACGAACATCGCCTGATCGATGACATGGTCGCACAAGTCATTAAGGGATCAGGCGGATTTGTCTGGGCCTGCAAGAACTACGATGGCGATGTACAGTCAGATATTGTAGCGCAGGTAAGAGACGATTAACCGTACAATATTTTATCAAGGTCCCTTTACGAAATCTAATAGATATAGCAATTCTTAAACTCATTTGTTTAATATAAAATGATAAATTATATACATTATTATACAAATATATGTCTGTATATACATAAGTCTTTCTGCATTCGTATCCTTGTATTTTACGCAAGGCATCCGTGAACTGACGGTCCCAGTGTTAGTCTCACGTACCACATTTTTATATTCTACCTACCTTTTTACTAAAACTATTTGTAATAATGACTATAAACAGGGTTATGGCTCCCTCGGTATGATGACGTCAGTGCTGATGTGCCCAGATGGAAAGACAGTGGAATCTGAAGCGGCCCATGGAACTGTCACCCGCCATTACAGAATGCACCAACAGGGGAAACCTACATCCACCAACCCTGTCGCCTCTATATATGCTTGGACCAGGGGATTGATGCATCGTGCTAAGTTGGATGGCACGCCTGAGTTGGAGAAATTCGCATTAGCTTTGGAAGAGGTATTTATTGGTTTTAAAAGACAAATCTCTTGACTTATATGACTTTTCATAGTCTGTGGTCATAAACGTGTAGAGAAAAATTAATAGAAAAGGTCACTGTCATTTTAGTTATTTTTTTACGAAACACATGGTAAACAAACTTATATGTAAACATAAATCCATTATTATTACTTTGAATTACCTTCTAGGCAAATTCATTAATAGACAAAATCTGTTAGGTTAGAACTTTAATTTTTTTTACATGTCACATTGTCTTTGGCTAAGGGGACGTGATTCTGTAAATAGTTACCGGTTTTTTCACGAGATTTAATTATTAAGACACTTAAAGTAGGATGTTTCATACTGTGCAGTAGGAGAGTTGTAGATTGGATGAATTCAGGTGGATAAATACCATCATGTGCAGTAAATAAGTAATATTACATTTTATTTACAATAGTATCAAAAAGTAAATAACAAATTAAGCAACTCGAGGGCGTTTCGCGTGCGATCAGCTGTACGGTTTACGTTATTCAACCAGTTGAATGCTAAAAAGTACTCTCAAAAAATGGGTGGTACGAGGTATAGTTGTGTTGTGGGGTGTAAAAATTTCCAATCTCGGAATCGTGAATTAACTTTTTATTCGTTTCCGAAACGGAGTTGGGAAGTTGAAAATATAAATAAGTAGAAAAAAGCTGTCAGAAGAATGTAAAAAAATCGAAACCAACTAAAGAATGTTAATCGTGATTATATATATATATATAAATCTTGCATTTTTTAGAGTTACGTGCCAGTTATTTTTTATTTCACTGTTTTAGTATGTATATAGTCTAGATGCAAAACGATAAAATAATAAATAAGTAAATAAATGAAATTAATATGGGTTCCATATTTCCGAACAATACTTATTCCTTCAATAAATATATTTAATTAAAGAAATATATCTTTATTTTCCGTTTATAAATTGCTGAGAAACGTTGCTGAGAATATATTTGTTTAGATTATTACTCAACTATGAATTCATTTTATAATTAATACATACCTCCACTTTCACGTCGTACGGTCGATTACTTACTCTGGTCTATGGTATTACTTTTCCACGGATGATTCCTTGTCCAGCATCACGGATTTCGACGACCTCCTGAACATGATGGCTTTGGAAAAGTTTATGCCCTATATTTTTAAATAAATTGAACATCCCGTTACAAATAAATACGTAGTAAAAATGATATATGCAGTGAATTTGAAAGAACATTTCATGGTTCTTGTAATTACTTACAAAAGTCTAAAGTAAATATTCTGAAATCCACACTTAATAATAGTTTGGCTCTTGATATCGATTATTCTGTTTTAAATAAACAAACACCCAAAACGTGCAGTGACTTTTATGCGAATCATATGTTCACGTCTATGAGAAAAACGACCTCGAGTTGCCGCCTTTAACCGACAGATGGCGTTGCCGTAGCTTCGTAGTAATTGCCCTGCCTTTTGACGTATGACAAACGCATGACGGCTGTTATTGACAGATCCTAAGACGTCACTAAAAAAGAAGAAAATACCTTAATACTAAACTATTTTAACTTACAGGCATGCGTCGAATGTATTAATAGCGGCAAAATGACGAAGGATTTGGTAATATGCATCCATGGCTTAGCTAATACCAAGGAAGGCATGTATTTACACACTGAGGACTTTTTGCAAGCAATTGCTGAGCAGCTCGAACGCAAATTGTCAAAGTAATATTTTCAATAATAATCAACTATTGAAAAGAGTTAAATGGAATAGTGCAGTCGTCATCTGTAAAGGCAAAATATTGGGATTATTCTAATAGAAACACAAATTCCTTTGTAATATTAAGAAGATAGTAAATACTCCAGCATAATTTATTTAAAGTACGCTAAAACTTGGACAAAAACGACCTAATTTTAGCATACATAACTTTGAACAGTTGGAAAGCATTCTTAAGTCCAACAATCTCAGGTTATTATTATCACTTGGAAGAATTCTATGCTACAAAAACCTTTAAAAATAGCAGCTAAGTAATGTACCGCCGCCACTAGATCGGCCCGTAAATTAAGACACGTCCACATTGTTTTATCTCTTTCTTACGCATTAAGGTGGCGTAAGAAAATAAAGGACTAACATATTCTTTTGTTAGCTTTAATTCTTGGAACCAACAAATATATTTCTACTTCATTAAGACAGTAATCTCTGTCTTTATAACAGGTCCTAGAAATAAGAAGTAGAAGTGCTATTTTTTTCCATAGGCCGATGCAATATTTAGCTGTTCAACAATGTTTAAGCGGCTCAGTGGCTATTATAGGCTTAAGTTAAATTTTTTACCCTATGAATTTGTTATGCTCTGTACTTAAATCAAACACAAATAAAACAGATTAAAATTTTGTACAATATATATCCCTAAAGTAATGTATAGCATTTTATTTCATTGCATATTTGCGTATGAAATTTATATGTATTGTTTTTGAATAAATAATTTTTATACTATGATAATAAAAATGAAATATTTTTCTAAAAACTTTTTTCATTTTTGTGTACTCTACCCTTTTAAGCAAAGATAAGTAAAACATAGAGCCCAATAATTTACTGTCTATGTAAGCATATCATTTAAAGTAATATCAAGAAAAATTTGTAGAGTTGCGAAAAGATATCTTTTTATTATTTATTGTTCAGCATTACACAAATAATAAATCGGAAAATAAATGATTAAAACATGTCATGTTTCCATACGTTTATGCACTTAAAAAAAAATTAGTGCGACTTAGGGTCCGAAAGCAGGACTTGACATTTAGGAATTACAAAACTTTTCACTATGAAAACATTACTAATTTATATTACGATTTCTAGTTTGCTAATTGCTTTTTTTAATATTATGGAAATAGTTTTGACTTTCTGCCAGTTACAAGTAAAAGGCTGGGAAATGACACGCGAGAAAAATTAAACAAAGCCATCAAAAGAAAACAAAGGGATTGCTAATTACTTTAGCTCGTTTTGAAAGTTGACTTTTCTCAATTTAAAGTATATTGTCTTTTACTTGAAACTGGCTTAAAGTTAAAACTATTGCCATAATATTAAAAAAAGGGTATTGTTACTTTTTAGTAATCGCAAAAGGAATGTCACTGTCAGTGCGACTACGTGATGCGTGTGCGATTTAAAAACAGTAAACAAAAACAAAGCATGCGGTTGCTATTATATTATACGTTAACATTATCCTAAAGATTTTAATTCTAAAATATTAAGAATAATATATTTTTGTTTAAATCTTACTACATAAAAAATACACAAAATGTGTTTTACGTTTTCTAGATTTTGGTCTTCTGCATTTATTTATTATTTACTCTTATCCTTCTCAAAATGTAATATTGAAACTTGTACAAGTGATTCATCATGCTCTAAAGCAAATAAAAACAAATATTCTAAAGGTAGTAACATGCTTTTATTATCAGCTAGGGTTTATTAGGAACATGCAATCGGAAAATTACGTCTAAAATATTTACTTTTGATTACTATAATTATTGTGTACGGGATATTTATTATAAAATATATAAAACTAATAGTAATCTATAATTTTCTTATTCCAGAAATAAATGAGTGGACATCTTATATTACAAATGAAATTAAAGTAGCAACAACCCAATATAAACCTTGCTCTTCTGATAACTGTTCTTGTCATTCTCAAGTTATTATAAATGATTTAGCACCATTTCAGTCTGGTATAAATAAAGATATGGTAGAAAAGGCAATTAATAAGGGAACTAAGTACCAGGTTTGTACTTAGGTATTTTTAATTTAAAACATTCAACCACAGCATATATTTTTAATGAGAATAGTAGTTTTGTAATCAAATCTGGGTACATTGATCACTTTGTTATTTATATAATCTCTATCTTCTATCTATTTCTTTAAACCTCATCTGTTACATACTTACTTCTAAGTAAACTAAAGCCTTGTCTGTCTTATATAGATGTGACCTTCTATACTACTAACAAGATCTCAAGCTTATAAAATAATATTTTGTTTTGCTATTTAGATTATAGATGGCAAGTTGTATAGGCAAAAAGAGTGCCATTTCCCTGCCAGATGTGCTGGAATTGAGCATTACCTAAAATTATTGTCACCAAAGTTACCAAATATGGAGTTATCTATAAATACAAGAGACTGGCCTCAAGTCAATCGGCAGTGGGGACATAAGAATATCCCTGTATTTTCTTTTAGCAAAGTATGTATATAGTCTTGAAAATTAAATAAAGTATTTAGTGTTTAGGAATCTTGAAGCCAAGCAGTTTATGTCACCTTCACATGGTATTTCTTTATTAATTATATTGTTAATGAATGCTATTTTGATTATAGAATTTGACAACATAGTTAGTCTTGAATTTTAAATTTTAAAAGTAAGCTTTTCAATTTTTAACCTTTTTGATGAAAGTTGTACCTGCGCATATCTTTAAATATTTTGTAAATATTGTTTTTTTAGACTAAGGACTATGATGATATAATGTATCCTGCTTGGAGCTTCTGGGAAGGTGGACCGGCCATATCTTTATACCCCACTGGTATTGGACGCTGGGACCAACATAGGATATCTATAACCAAAGCTGCCGACAAGTAGGAGAGAATCTTATTTTATTTATTTCCAACATAAATTTCGGTTACAGTGTTCTTTGTTTTTTATATGAAACAATAAATACACATTATATATACCTCTTTAATATATACACATTTCGGGGCCTTTTAAAGTATTTATTTGATTATATTCTACAATGGCCAGTATTCAAGCCTTAACTTGTCTAAGCCATCGCGGAATATGCTTACTTAGGGAGCGTTCAAGTATTACGTAACGAATTTAGGGGGGGGGGTGTCTTGTAAAACGTTACGATGCGGGGCGGGAATTAAATTACGCGTTACTGTTAATAATTTTTTTGCAGTACTTACACCACATAATGGTAACTTTAAGGTATAAAGAGTCACTGGGGTTAGTCACTAAAAGTTTTAGCATTGGATACAAAAAACGTTACGGTGCGTTTCATGGGGGGGGGGGGGGTCAAGAATCTCCAAAAATTGCGTGACGTAATACTTCAACGTTCCCTTAGATTAATTCTATATTTATTTGCTTAACCTTTCTGTTTATATTGTGTATTCCATCTGAAAAATACACGTGTATATGTAGCGTATGTGAGTAATGCGGGTTTAGTTCTCATCAGTTTGTAGTCGCTTAGCGGCTGTAAGTATAACCTATTTGATAAGCTATCACATAGTTTATCTACAGAATGCACAAACGTCAAAAAAGGAAGCTAAAAACACAGCAATTATTATCAATGCCGGATTTAGAGGTCTGGGACACAAAGAAGTGGAGGCCCCGCAAATTATAATTTAGCATGAAATCAAGTAAAGATTATTTATGGTTAAAGTATCTATTGTGGCCCCTTTTTTGTCGAGAGTCCGGGTTTGTAGTTCTGGTTAGCTTCCCCTAAATCCAGGGATATACAAAAAATAAAACATTATAGATTCAATACATATTTAGTTAAATATACTAAATTTAAATCTCATTGAACCGGCGGTTAAAGAGGCATCTGTGTGCTCACCAATAAGCCGTATCTCAATTACCGTCTGGTGGGATTGTCGCTTAACGTCTGTGTACTTCTGTAAAAACTAACTAAATGGAGATACCGGCAAACTTCTTGAGCGTTAAACGAGGGTGTGGGGGAAGGTTTGCGTATCGTGCATAGCGCGGTAACACAGATGTCAACTGATTTACCAATCACGCGATCGACACGTCACTCTCAAGTGATACCTAAATATCGCTTCTATGTCAGGGAAGGACATTTGTTCAAGATGTTTGCCGGTATCTATAACGTGTGTTTAAATATATGATGCATTCATTATAGATAATAAGAAAAAACCAGATTCCATTCCAGACCTTTCAATTGTAATTCAAAGTACGTCAACATAGAAACATTTATAGCTCTTCACATTGTAGGGTTCCGTGGGAAGAGAAGAAGACACAAGCCTTCTTCAGAGGTTCTAGAACGAGCGAAGAAAGAGACGCCCTTATATTATTATCTAGGTCCCATCCAGATCTGGTAGATGCCAAATATACGAAGAACCAAGCCTGGAAATCTGATGCTGTAAGTTAAACTCCGAATAAGTTTGGAGTAAGGAAGGTGCTGATCTTCCTACAGGGAGGATCCTACTTCCTACTTCCTCAAACAGTTATTTTTTTTATAGAACAGGGAGCAAACGGGTATGAGGCTCACCTGATGTTAAGTGATACCACCGCCCATAATGCTCAATGTCAGAAAGCTCGCTAGTGGGTTGCCGGCTTTTTGTGAATCGGAACGGACCTCGTGGCAGAACACAAACATATCATCATAACAACACCATCCATATCATCTAGACGTCCGTCGTTCCACAATTGAGCGGTTTTTGTACCACCGTACCAACTCTTAAAAAGCCGGCAGTGCGCATGCGAGCCTCCTGGCAGTGTGAGTGTCCATGGGCGGCGGTATCACTTATCATCAGGTGAGCCTCCTCCCCGCTTGCCTCCTGTAATATGAAAATACAAAGTACACATGTCAGAAGTGAAACTTCTTTGTAAATTAATTTTTAAGTTCTTCATATTTTTACAATACATATATATTATACATATTGTTACAAGCTTGGGGATCGGATAGAAAATGCCGTAGGTCTTTTCAAGGGTTTATTTCTTGATAAATCAATGAGGAATGTACGCACAAATTATTAGTAAAAATGCACTTATTACACACAAATCAGTCACTAATTAGTATTGTCTTTTGTTAACATAGCTTTTAAACATTTAAAGAAAACACTTTTTAACCGGTATGAAGCTATGTATTATTATATACTTACTGTAAAATAATTATATGTTTATAATAATACATAGCTTCAAGCCGGTTAAAAAGTGTTTTCAGTCACTTACTTATGGACAATTCACACAGTACTTTATCACTTCATTTTATCGCTTCGGTGTTTACCTCTTGATATCGCATTCGAAACTAAACTAACTGGTCGAGTTTCGGCTTGCTTATGTATCCCTTGGAATAATCTTAAACAATATTCTAGAACTCTCTAGGCGGGATTGCTACTGAGTAGCGATTGCACGCTTTTAGAAAGTCCGTTGTCTCTTTCGCACATTGCTCCGTCCTTGTCATACGGCGTTCTAGAGTGCTCAGTCTATCTTCGAGAAGGTTCCGATCTTCCCTCTTCCTCGCGCATCATTCCGTCCTTGTTCCACACCTAGAAAATTCGGTCCAGAATATTCCTTCATCTTAGGGGTATAACTAGCCCTGAAAACGCCTGGAAACGGGTCTCCTGAAAACTGCACCACTCGACTACACATGTTCTGGAACTGACTGAAAAATTGTTTCAGTCTCCTGTAAACTAGGGCAACATTATGCAAATTACAATTTTCTAATATGTGATTGACCCTCTCCTGAAACGGTCAGAAATCATATTACAGCCTGCTGAAAAGTTCTCTAAGTAGTGGACGAATCTAGAAATATTGCAGTCGAGCCGTCTTCGTAACAATATGTTAGGAATTTAATGAATTTAATTGTCATTCAAAGTCTTCGATATTTTATTTCCACTGGTACTGTTGTGACGCATAAGTAAAATATCCAATACAAGTTCGTGTTTCAACATTATCTAAATATCTTGTAAAACTAGCATCTATTGTCGTTCTACTCTTAATCCATGGCCATTTGCTTCATGCTACGTTCACCTCACTCTCTTTCAATCGGTCTCAATCGCTCTCATCGTTTTCTTCCACAGAAACGCTGCACATCTTCGTGACGCTAATATTATTATTATTACCTTCATGCGCCGAAAGAACTTTCACTTCACTTCTTCTTCTTCACTACACTTCACCGCTCATAACGTTAAAATAATTTCAGGATACACTATACGCCGAACCAGCTAAAGAAGTCTCATTTGAAGATCATTGCAAATACAAATACCTTTTTAACTATAGAGGTGTTTCGGCGAGTTTCAGATTCAAACATTTATTTCTATGCAAATCGTTGATATTTCACGTCGGCAACGATTGGCTGGAATTTTTCTACCCATCACTAAAGCCGTGGATACATTATGTGCCAATTAATCCTAAGGCTACACAGGAGGAGATTCTTCATTATGTAAATTACTTTAAAGATAATGACGATTTAGCACAGAGTATAGCAAATCAAGGTTTTCAACAGATTTGGGATAATCTAAGGGACAAAGATGTGAAGTGTTATTGGAAGAAGCTGTTAAAACAATATGCTAAACTTGTCCAATATGATGTAGTTAAAAGCGGTGATGTTATAAGAGTGTAGTTGAAATATACGTTATATATAGTTGTGTTTTTTATTACATATCCTATTAATAATATAAATGCGAATGTTTGTAAGCATAGATGATATGAAAGTTTGTAAGGTTAGATGTTTGTTGCGCTTTCGCGTAAAATAAATAAACTTAATTCAAACTTTACAATAATATAGTAGAAGTAGAAGTCGCTCATTGCTGAATGCGCGACCCGAACGGTATTTTGGTTGTGTGTGTGTGGTAATAAATCGCTAGTGCCTTGAAAAATCAAGGCACTAGCGATTTATTGAACGCATTGTATTTAATGTAGGGCAATGGCCAGTTATTGGCAAGTTTTTAAAATGAAATTTCTTTATCGGCGTTGTAAAAAAAATCCCGTCACGCATTTCGGTTACGAGTCACATTTTTCCGTTACGCGCCATCTATTTCTTGTCCCTACCACGGTTGATTCGAAGAGATTCGAAGCTATTTATAACAAAAATATATAATAACCATAACAATGATAGTAGTAATTCTATTACAATTAATGAAATTCTGTAATAATCTTAGTAATAAGGTAAAATGAAATAATTGTATTATTTGTATTCATGTCTATGATAATAAAGCCCTTTGTTAAACTTTATCTAATTTAACTTTATTTAACCAATTTCTGTAAAGTTGCTTATAGTAGATCATATAAAAAAAAATTAAGCCATAAAGAAGTTTCACATCTTACGTTTGTACACTAGTACACGCACGTTAGGAGTTACACGTACAAAAAGATATTTTATTTTTATTTATTGTATAAATGATCTTAATATAAAGGAAGTTGGTGTGGTGGAAACACAAACTGTACAGTTTCTCTGTCCACATTTATTAAATCATTAACATATATACTAAGGCCAGTGACATATGAACTATAACATAACAATCAAACCATTAAAATTGCACGTAAAACATCATAAACCTGTTTTTGTCGAGAATTCTCATTCGAATACAGGAGTTCTTATATTCGAATATGTATTAAATTACGATAATGGCTGATTAGCATATTTAAAAAAATTTAAATATATAGATAAGTTACTTACCTGTTAATTATTACGAAATACTCCGTTTTTACTTGAATTATAGGTTGTAAGTAGGTAAGTTAGTGGTTTCCTTGGGTCATTAATAATAAAGTGAATTAAACAACAGTTATAATAATATAAAATTTACAATAAAATAATATTAATTTCTTACTTACTACAAACTGACGTGAGTCTGATTTCAATTTTTTTTTTTTGTAAAATAGGGGGCAAACGGGCAGGAGGCTCACCTGATGTTAAGTGATACCGCCGCCCATGGACACTCTCAATGCCAGAGGGCTCGCGAGTGCGTTGCCGGCCTTTTAAGAATTTGTACGCTCTTTTCTTGAAGGACCCTAAGTCGAATTGGTTCGGAAATACTTCAGTGGGCAGCTGGTTCCACATAGCGGTGGTGCGCGGCAAAAATTGCCTTGAAAAACGCTCAGTCGTGGAACGGCAGAAGATGCAGAGTGACCCCACATCTCTACGCAACGCCAAAGGATCGAGCCGCTCGGAGAGGGATTGGTCATCGACGATTCGAACCGCTCTTCGTTGGATACGGTCAAGTGAAAGGAGCTGGTACTGGGGAGCCCCCGCCCAGAGGTGAGAACAGTAATCCATGTGGGGCCGTATTTGCGCTTTATAGAGTTGCAAGCGGTGGCCCGGAGTGAAGTACCGTCTCGCCTTGCTGAGCACACCAAGCTTTTTGGAGGCTAATTTAGCCTTTCCCTCCAAATGACCGCGAAACTGAACGTCGTTCGATATGTCAATGCCAAGTATTCCGATGCTGGCTGTGGCTTCAAGAAGAGTGTTTTCGAAAAGAGGAGTAGCGACAAAGGGTATTTTTTTCGCGGAAAACGCGCAAACTTCTGTCTTCTTGGGGTTAAATTGGACTAGGTTTAGTCTACCCCAGTCCGAGACTCCACGTAGTAGAGTTTCGACTTCAGACACAAGTTTGTTCCGGTACTCATCGACATCTGCCCGAGAAATACCTGCCCGGCCAGTGTAAAGAGTATCCCCAGTGCTGTCGTCCGCATAGCAATGAATGTTGCTAAGTTGCAACATGTCATTGATATGCAGAAGAAACAGGGTCGGGGATAGAACACAGCCTTGTGGGACCCCAGCATTCACGGGTTTAAGGTCGGAACATGCTCCGTCGACGACGACCTTGATGCTCCGATCGGCCAGAAAGCTGGAGATCCAGTCGCATAATTTCTCGGGAAGCCCGTAGGCTGGAAGCTTCGAGAGCAGTGCTTTGTACCACACCCGATCGAAGGCTTTCGCTATGTCCAAACTAACCGCTAGCGCCTCCCCCTTGGACTCAATTGCCTCTGCCCATCTATGTGTAAGGTATACTAGAAGGTCACCAGCCGAACGACCACGACGAAAGCCGTACTGAATCGCTAATCAGCTGGTGGCCCTCTAGATACCTCAAGAGTTGGCCATTAATAATGGATTCCATTATTTTGGAGAACAAGGAGGTTATAGCTATTGGACGATAGTTGGACGGATCAGAGCGATTGCCTTTTTTAGGGATCGGATGTATCGAAGCGGTCTTCCAGCACTTCGGGACAGTGCCGAGCGAGTACAGGTACCGGAAAAGGCGCGTTAGGACCGGAGCCAACTCAGGAGCTCAAGTACGCAGCACAATTGGAAGGATACCATCCGGCCCGCTCGACTTATGAATGTCTAAGGAAGATAGTGCCTTGCGAACAGCACGTTGCCGGAATGTGATTTCCGGCATTGAATAATCACACCGCGAAATCGTCGGTGGTGATCCCCCTCGGTCATCCTAAGTCGAGTTGGACGCGAAGAGACAGCCCAAGAGGTCGGCCTTCTCCTTCGCAGTGTGGGCGAGCGAGTCATCCTCTCTGTGCAGCGGTGGAATGGATGGCTGACAAAAATTCCCTTGTACAGCTTTGGCGAGAGACCAGAAGGCTCGAGTCCCCGAAGGGAGTTGGGCCAATCTCTCGCCAAATCCGGTGATGTGCTCCGACTTTGCTTTAGCGATTTCCCGTTTGACGGACCTGGAGGCTGAGTTATATGCTTTTTTATGTTCGCTGGTATTGGCATCACGAGATATCGCCGCTTCCGCCCAGGCATTAAAGTATTCTCGCTTTCAACGCGATGCTGCCTTGCAAGAACGCTTAAACTAGGGCTGTGACTTGCCACCGATCGGCGCCGCAGAAAATGGAATAAAGAGTTCCATGCCCTGCAGAACCACTTCGGCGACAGAGGCAGCGACGGAATCTGGAGCTTCCGACGAAAAGCACATAGGCCCCCAAGGGTAGGACCCAAAGAAAGACCGCATCCCATCCCAATCTGCTGACCGATAGTGCCAAATACGGCGACAACCCGAAAAACGGGGCCGAGGTGGGTGCGTAGTAGGCACAGTACTCCGAACCACACAATGATCCGATGAACCCAATGGCGGGTCAACAGAGACTTGATAGGTCTCCGGATGTGAGGTCAGCAGAAGGTCCAACAAAGAGGGTTTATGACCATCCTCATCTGGTATTCGCGTAATCGCAGGGACCATTTGTGACAGGTCGTAAGCAAAGCAAAGTCGTGAAAGGATCTTCCCGCGTGATCGGTGGTTTCCGAGCCGAGCCAATCGGCATGGTGAGCGTTGAAATCGCCAAGTATCACGATTTCAGCGGTAGGAACCCCTTCGAGCAGGGAATCTGTAGCCATTTGGATGTGCTCAATGAGTCGGTCAGTTTCGGTATTTCCGCTATACCTATACAGGCATGCGTAGAATCGCGGATGGTCATCGCAGTCTACGCGCAGCCAAAGGCTAGATAGGTCCCTTCCTTCAAGCGACCCGAGGCGACGAGAACAGATATCCTCTCTGACGTACACGCAAACTCCCGCCCGCGGCACAAATGAATGTTCCAATTTGTACCCCGGGTAGGAGAGGTAGGAAGTATCAGCCGGGGAGGATATCTGAGTCTCAGTAAGGAAGAATAAGGCCGGCTTCGCAGTTTCGAGGTGAAAGTGAACCGCGTTAAGATTAGAGTTGAGCCCCCTAACATTGGTAAAGTCCACTGAGAGCGTGGAAGGGGATGCCTTCAGTAAATTCTTCCGTTTGCCCCGAGATCGAAACCTATAGTTTTTTGCGCAGTTTTTGCCCACCCCAGAATACGAAGGGCAGCCTGTGCATCCACCACCGAATACTGATTGTTCCGATGATGGACGCTCAGAGGGGGATTCTCCACAGCGGAAACGTGTGGTACCCCCCTGGGGGTAATATAGTTATCGTGATTCATGTGCACTTTAATTTTTCATGTATCGTTTTTTGTTCCTGTTTAGTTCTGTCTTAATAACTTTGTGGGATATGTATTTTTGTACGTCTTGCCTATCTTATCTAATTTAATACATTTTTATTTCTATTCTCACAGTGGTTGCCTGTAAGAGATCGCTCGAAAGCTATATGCCACCAGTTGCTCGCCTTTTAATTTAATTATGTTCAATTATTATATTGTACCTAATGCAACGAAGTGTTAGTAAATAAATATATTAGACTCACGAAAGCGTGATTTTGTTTTCCTGTTAACGATCGTACTGAATGCATGCCGCGAAAGCGCAAGTCTAATCTTTTCCAAAGCTCTAATAAAGCTCAAACTGCGAAGTCTTGAACAGGCAGACAGTACAGAACAAGAGATACCCTAACAGTATTCAGCTCGACGTCAACAGAACGAACGAGGCTTCTGGGACTCCGTCTTCAGCAGGCGACTTACATGACGTCCCAAAGAGCTACAGAAAGCATTGTAGTTCGCAGACGCACTGTTGCTGAAAGGGCCCAATAGCGATAACTAATTTTTACAAAAAAAAAACGCGTATTCGCTAAAGCTGCATTTGAATTCGAAGAGATTTTTGATAACGAGTCTCAAACTTATAAAATAAAAAAAAGATGCGATGAATAAAGAATGCAGATTTTGCAGTGCTCTGAAATGGAAAAAGGAAGCTGCAGGCATGTGTTGTGGAAATGTAGCTTTTTCTTCAATAGACGATCCTGTTGAACCTCTTAAAGGACTTTTTTCAAATGAAACAGATGAGTCCGTTTTCTAAAAAAACTATACAGGCTTCCATATAACATCTTTTGAAGCTGATAACATTGATTGGGTGGTGAGGAAGCACAAGTTCATAGGCGTTCTGAGTACGTAACAGGAGGTTATACCTGGGTTTAGACCCGAAAGTCAAAAACAAGATTTGTATCAAAATTCGACTATTCTGTACTACTAAGACCCGGGTGTGGAAAGAAACACAGTGCAGCAACGACATAGCTACCGTAGAAGTAAGTAGTGAACAACCTGCGGCATAGATTCTATGATGGTCTCGAGTACCCGAATTTTTTTTGGAAAGGACAAGAGGGGTACAGTTTGAGCGTTCGCGACTGGCAATACTGGTAGCAGTTTGTTAGAAAACAACCTCTATCATTCATCTCATTTAATTTTAAAGAAAATTTAATTTAATGGGTTTAAATTTAGTAACATTACGGTAATTCAGTTCAAAATAAGAATTGTTTATAATATAACGTGATTAAACAATGTTTTGTCGCGAGAACTTGGCAAAATAGGGAACAAGATTTTGTTGGCTGTCAACTCATCGCCTTACCGGTGACGGTTAATATATCGTCTAACCCCCTTGTTATTAACGAAAACACAAACAGTAAATTAATACTGGAGTGTCACGAAGCACTGGAGGCAATAGCTCTAACAAATAGTGGATAAAGGGACACAGTGGCTCTATCGGCAATGATGCTGCCGACGAGCTTGCGAGAAGAGGCTCTGGTAAAATGCCTGCTGGCCCGCATCCGCTCCTCCCCTTGCCCTTCTCGCTAGTTCGAACCTGGATTCGCCAGAGATCCGCTGAACTCCAGAATCAACGATGGTCGCGAAGTGTAGATTGCAAACAGTCCAAAATGCCGGCTGTGAACCCGCAACTTACTAAGCGACTTCTAAACCTGAACAGAACCAATCTCAAAATAATGATAGGGACAATCACGGGCCATTGTCTCCTTAATAAACATCTTTTCGTCCTAGGCGCGACAGACAGCCCCTTGTGCAGAGGCTGTTTCAGCGCAGAGGAATCAGTCACCCACGTAGTCCTGGAATGCGAGGCTGTGGCTAATCAACGTACAATAATCCTCGGAACAGAGAGATCGCTCCGCGAAGCCGGTGAAGTGCCCGGGAGACTTCTGGGCTTCTGGAAGGAGTCAGGCTGGCTAAATTAGCCAGGGCTTTTACGCACAACGGACCGACTACGCGTCTAAGTGCGGAAATTGAGTCCACCCTACCTTACCTTACCTTACCCCCTTGTTATTTTGTTCTATTGAGGTTATACATATTTACTGACTACATAACATCACAAAATACTTCTCAGTTATTTGAGCTACGTCCATTATACATTGGCACGGTTTATGTTTGTCTAGAGGAAGCAAAATCGCCCCGACATTTAATATTACATATTTTCCTCGACAAAATAAGCTAATTTTGTATATATAGCTTTCAAGTAAGTTAAACTAGATATATATAGGTAATAAATACTACATACAAAACAGTTACCTACAAACCTTTTTCGCTTGTACGTTGGAAAACAGTTCCTATATTCAATATGCTGCTCGCAGAGGCTTGGCTTTGCAAGAAGAGTCAAAACTTAAAATAGCAGACAGAAATGAAACAGAACTTTGGTGCTGGATAGCAACAAGGAAGCTCAAAAATAAAATGTTATGACAATGCTACGAGTATTTCAACAAAATAATCCACTCAAAGATCATTGTGATATGCTCCAGCAGGCATTAAATAAACTTGATAGTCATGGCAAAGAGTTGGTTTGCAGCGCAGGACAAGTCTTGAAAACACCTTTATTTTTTAACCAACAGAGGCAAATGGGCTGGAGGCTCATCTGATGTTAAGTGATACCACCCATGGACACTCAATGCCAGAATCAAGCAAGAGCCTTTTGAGAATTGGTACGCTCTTGAAGGACCCTAAGTCGAATTGGTTCGGAAATACTTCAATGGGCATCTGGTTCCACATAGCGGTAGTGCGGAGCAAAAACTGACTTGAAAAACGCTCAGTTGGAACGGTGGACGCTATTTGAGGCTCAGCAATATATTAATACCAGACTGTCACACAAAGTGTAAAAGAAACACAAACAAATGCTTTATATAATAGAATAATTGGTGATTTATGTTCTTCACCAACAGTACCATCGTTACCAAAGTTAACACAGTTTTGGGTAAAAACAAAATGAGAAAATATATTTTAATTAATAAATACATCAAAAAAACTTGTAATTATAAAACAATATAGAAATGTAAACTGTATAGATTTAAAACTCCGAAATGAACTTGACTTGCAATAACATAATTGAAACCGAAAATGTTAAATTAAAATATGAAACTTTAGATTTATAAACATGAAAATTAATAATAACACACGCATAATGTTAATACGAAACAAAAGATGATTTACTAAATTGGTATCTGGCTCAAAAACAAGTTGAAAGCTCAAATTAGGTGAGATAATGAAATTATTGATGGATCCTTTACTGCAGCAGAGACAAATTTTGACACGGTGTCCTAACTAACTTTCTCCTTCGAATTTAAAGCTATAATTTCCATTTAACTAATACTTCCTTTCTTATACCGCTTTTACAAGTTATTTTTTTGTAGTTCTTTCTCATAAAAAGTTCCCGTTATTGATTCCTTTTCTAAATCGTTTAAAGTGTATACAACCCACGGTGAACGATCTATAATCGAAGTAATGATAAAAATTCATTACTCCAATTACTTTCATAACCTTTTTGAAAAACATGTTTGTATTTTGTAATTCTTACATAGTCACCAACGTTAAACTTAGGTACTTTGTTTAAACTTGAAATATAAGTCTTTTCATCATAATATAAATTCCGCCAAACTTCCATAATGTTTTCCATTTTAACATCACATGGTCTCATCTTGATACTAGAGTGCACACTGTGATTATAAGAACTAACCAAATCTTGTAAAATATATGTATAGCGATAAGTATTCTTATGTGTAAAATAACGTCACATTTTCATTTTCAATGTTCTCTGAAATCGTTCTACTATACTTGCTTTTGTATCTGGATTATTTGTAGTGTAATAATTTGTATTTTTACTTTTAAATAAGTTTGGACAGCCTTAGATACAAATTCCGTACCCTTATCTGATTGAATGTGTCTAGGAACAGTTTTAGCTTCATCAAAGATGCTAGTAAAACACGTTTTTATTCTGCATGAATCCTTCTTTTTCATTGCTCTAACATAAGCATACTTACTAAAGGCGTCAATAACACACAAAATATATTTATATCCATCATTATATTGTATGTAAGTTCTTAAATCACTTAAATCAGCTTGCCACAATTCATTAATATTTGATAAAATATATTTATGACGCGGGATTTTTTTTATAACCGGTTTATGTAATGTATATGTTTCTTGAGTCTGCAACCATTTCAAAACATCACTTTTTGAGATTTTTCCATTCATTGCCTTTAACTTATGGACACTGGTGTAACCGGCTGGATGTGATATATCATAATAGATGCGATGTAACTCTAATACGGGGTCCATTTCTCCCAATCACTTTTGTTTCTCAATTTATTGATGTATTTAGATTGAGTTGTAGTTGAAGAAACCTCAGTTTGTGGTTCTTGAATCAATCTTTTATCTATACTTTTAAGGTTAGATATATATTTGATTCTTTTCAGATTACCAATATATGTTAGCGGGGTATTTATATCATTTAAAAACTTGGCGAATATTTTCCAACCGATTGGATCGGATCTCTTCGAGGGTCTTAAGATGTCATTCACTAAATCTATAATATTACTCCCTGGTATCTCTTGTCCACTAATGACAACTGTTCCATTATTATTCCATTGCAATTGATCTGTTTTATTTACTATTGTATCCATCAATAATTCACCCCTCCTCACATAAGTTTTAGGAATTAATTTTAATATTTCTTTTGGTGGTAACCCATATGCGATGTCTTCACCCGTTGGGGGTTGTTTAACATTTTGCATTTTTTCATTTTCACTAGTAGTTATATTATTGATGTTACGGTTTTCGTTAGTATTATCATTTATTACCTTTTCAGTTATTGTTATTTCTTGAGGTTGACGTTCTTCCATGGAGTAATGTAAGTATCTTTGTAAAATTTGTAGATAAAGCGCCCATTTTTCGCGATCATCCAATTTACTTGATATAATTTTTTCCATTTCTAAATCCAATCTACTTTGCGGTGTTGCTTTATTTTCATTGTGATGTTTCAGTTTATCAATAAAGTCTTGCTCAACGAGAAGCATTTTTTTTGTGTTCATTGTGATTTATTAAAACAACTTACAAGGGTGCTTAGAATTGTACCCAAAATTATTGGAAGAAAGGACCCTCCTTTTTGTATTAATATATTTTTCCTGTATTCATAACTTTTTCCTTTACTGATCAGATTACGTAAGATATTTTTAATTTTTTTTAAATTTGGTTTTTGTATTCTCTTTTAAAGGTACTTTTCCTTGTAAAACATTGTGAATACATTCACATAGACAGTTAATTTCTTGATTATTACAAGACTTCAATAATATCCTATTTGTTGTTGGGTTTAATTTGTTTGTGTTTTAATTTATGTAAAGCTGATAACAATTCCTTATGCGTTGTTATTCGTTGATACATGGTTCATTACTTAGACTTAGAGTGGCTGTTTACAAAGATATTTATACCTTTTCATAGGAACATATATTGTACAAAAATTACTAGAGTCAAATATTTTAGATTTTATGCGGCGAGCATCATCAGTGTTTTGTTTCAAATCAATCATTCAATAACTATGAGCTTCTTTAGTAGCAGCGGTATATGAATCTTCAATAAACTTCGTGTCTTCCGGTGAAACTTGTCTAGCTAGAAATCGTATTTGTGTTTTGTCACGGGGATTTTTAAAATAAATAAAAAAAACTTGAATTTAGTGAAATGTCGCGCTGTCCTCTTCCTTGATGAAATAAGTTTTGGGTTATGTAAAAAACACTAAAATTTCTATGATAAATTGTAAATATATCAACAACTCGCCCATCAGATTCCCTCATTAAGTCATCTATTATAATCAAATGTGGATTTTTACCATCAAATATATGCAATACCGCTACTCCTTGGTGGTAATTTACTCCGGGTATATTATAAAGCGGTTGCATTTCATCATAACACCAGGTAATTTCCAAAAAAAACTCATTACATATACTATTTTTATGTTTAGTGAAATTTGCAACACAGTTAGATTTTCCACACCCACTTGGTCCTGCTACGATGGCAGCAAAGGGATGAATAAAATGAATCATTATTTTTTGGACTTCTGTCTTCAGCAGGGAAAGGAATAAAACTAAGTTGATATTTTAAAAACAATTTATTTATATGGAATATACAGAAAAATGTAAGTGTAATATCACAATATTAATGTATACGCATATATATGTATACATGTAAAACACAAACTTATTTTACATAAAAAATTACAATGTCTTATATATACAATAATGATTAACTCAATTACACACTAATGATTTTGTAATGACCTATAGGTAACGTATCGATTTTGTTTGGTAAAATGTGACTCAGTGAATAATGATATGGTGCTAGTAAATTTGTATAGAAATATAATGCACATATAAATAAAAAATAATACCTGGAATAAAAATGTTTTATTTTACCATGTAACCCTTACATCTAATTATATTATAGCTAGTGGTGTTAATGTGGGTTAGGTATATTTATTGTAATTTGTTTAGACCCGTACGTTAGGTTAGGTTAAATATAGCTTTATTATTTTTCTTTTAGAGCCATAGATTGGGTTAGTGAATGTAGTAAAGTAGATAACGCGATGCATTCGTACTGAGGCATTCATAAGATAATGACTGGAAATTTCGTGCAGGAAATAGAAGCTGATAAGGTGGTGATAAGTAATTAGCGATGGTTTTGGGAAAGCTAACTTTGAAACGGTTAGAGATATCAGTTCGGCTGTGAGTGCTATAGGCTCCGCACACCCCGAGAAAATATTGGAGAATTTTTTTAGACTTAGACTCATAATTGTTCCATTGTGCGTAAAGTTCTGGCTAATTTAGCCAGCCTAGCTCTTTCCAGAAGCTCAAAGTATCCTGGGCACTTCACAGGCTTCACGGAGCGACCTCACTGCTCCGAGGATTAGAAATTAGTTTTATCAAAAACTCATTCAATGTCAATAAATGCACCATGGGTTGACTGCTTTAGCTTCAGAGAGTTGCCAATGCGAGACACGACGTTGTGGAGTGATGAATCCGTTGATTTTCCTGAGCTGTAGGCATGTGGATTTGGATACAGGAATTTGGTAGTGATACCTGGCTACGTATCTCCAGGTCCCCCAGCCTCTCCATCGTTTTTAGGAAGAAGGAAGTGAGGCTGATGGGTCTGAAGGGTTTCTTGGTTTCGCTTGGGTATAGTCCTCTCTAACTGGTTTTGCCATGAATCTGTGGTTTATACAGGTTCGGAAAACGGAAAACGTAGACAACTCACTTCTAAATTTGAAGAATCACAATGTATGGTAGAAAAATATTATTCTGCGATGAAAGATTTAATAGTTGCTTCACAATCGATGCCGGTGTGAAGTTGATTTCTGACATATTTAACGCCCTGGAAGAATCGTATGAGGGAGTCGGCGTCTTTTATGACCTGTTAAAGGCCTTTGACCATGTTCATCCTATATATACTAGTTGGAAAGCTATGGCGTTGATGGCAAAGCTTCCAGTCTGATGAATTCATATTTAAAGGGAAGGATCCGAAGAGTGCATGTGAATGGAGTCACCTCTCTGGGTTCGCAGGTGTCAATCAGCGTCCCCCAAGGCTCATACATATATATAGGTTACATAAACGACCTAGCCCCTACATTCTTTGTCAACAGAGTTCATGAGATGTTATTGTTTTCTGATGACACTTCATTTCTATTTAAAGTCAATAGGAAAGACGTTTTATTGGACTATAGTTAACTGGTTTAATTTAATAACTTACTGCTTAATGAGAATAAAACAAAATTTATTAGATTTACAACTGCTAGTGTAAAGAAAGATATGGGCAACTTGCAAGTTAAGGACGTGAACTAAACTTTGTTGACAAAACTGTATTTCTAGGCATAACAATAGATAGTAATCTCCAGTGGGGGCCACACATAAAGACTCTTTCGAAGAGGCTGAACATATACAAGAAAACCCGACAGTTTACTGTTATGGACACGGCTAAAATTGTGTATCAGAGCTACTTTCACAACGTTATGTCATACGGTATTGTGTGGGGTGCTGCTGCAAAGGTTCAACCCATATTTGTGCTGCAGAAGCGGGCTGTTCGGGATATTTGTTGTGTTTCTCCGAGGGTGTCAGTACGGAATAAATTTGAGAAATTAAATAATATGACACTATCTTTTCAATATATTGTTGGAGCTTTGCTGTATGTATAAAAGACTAGAAACTATTTTAAATAAAACAAATGGTAACTTTCACCAGTATAATGATCGAAACTAATACAACAAATTTAAGCTTACGACCAACCAGGCTCCAGAAGATAAACCACTCTTTATATTAAAAGTATTCGTTAACAAACTCCCAATGGAAATTAGAGAATTATCAGTAAATAAAATTAAAGCTCTCGTTAAACATAAACTAATCAATAAAGTTTTTTATAAATTTGACGAATATTTAAATAATCGTAATCCTTGGGATTGATTTGCTCCAGTTCAATTGTATGACTCAAAACTTAGCGATTTAAAAGAGTGGCGGAGAGTTTATTGCCATAATCTGGTAAATTTAGTGTGTAAATACATTTGAGAGTTATGATATTAAAATTTTACTTGTGGTTTTGCAAAACGTTTTGTTTCCTTTTTTTCAATAAAAGTAATTTCATTTCATACTATTATAAAACAAAACGCCTTTTAACTCTGTTTATATCAACCAGTTAGTCCTATATTACCCAACTCAAGTTATTTATCATACAAATGAGTTCGATCTAAGTGAAAAATCACAAACTAGGTGCTAATATTAATTAATTCATAACTACGTCGGATATCCTAAGGAGAAAATATCATTAATTGCCTTTTTAAAGTTATCTCAGTAATAAACTAAACAATTAAGACTATAGGTAGCTAGCCTAATTTAATTTCCTTCAAAATGAACCTAAATATATAAAAATATGTCATGATATGCAAAAGTTATGGCAATTTGTATATTTCTTTAACTCTCATTATCTCGAAACAGGTTTTTTGGATTTAATGTATTTTCGCTCTACGGGGACCATAAGGAGCAGCACATCTATAATTGAACGTTCCGTTTCCATTTCCGCATGGATTGTGACTACATGATCCTCCAGAGTCTTCGGGCTCCAACATGGACGTCAAGAGAAAATTTCAATAATTATAATGAAAAAAAAAATGTCAATGAAAAGAGTAAGTCTTTTCATTGACATTTTTTTTTTCAGGCGAAGAAAACAAACTAAAACTATAAATAACCTCATATAATAATCAACAATAGTACTAATATTTACACTTTACAACTTAACTTATCCTGTTATATCAAACCAATTTGATTTTCAAAAGTTTTTTTTAAAATATTTTATGACAATAGGTAAAATTTAAATGTAAAAATAGGCAATATTTTAACTTTATGCCAGTTTCAAGTAAAAATAATTTTAAAGTTTTGCCAATAAAAAGGACGCGTGCAGACTTCACCATTTCCCGCGCTTTTCCAAATTTAGCTTTTCTTAATTCTTATCTGACGTTCATACTTGTTTACCTATATGAATAATGATGATGCTATTAATTTACCTATAAGAATAAAGTTATTTTGACTTTGACTTCTATATTTCTCAGAAAATCTAATTACATACCCATACCGAACAAAAAAGTGCCGTACGAATGTTCTTTTCTAAGCCACGCTAATATAAGCTATTCAAAATATGTTAGTACATATTTTGAAGAATAGTATCTTAAGGGCCTATACGGTCGCACAACTCCAAAAAAGTACATTGTTTCTTCCCATTATTTGTCATCGTTTCTTGGAGAATGGCAAATGAAAAAAATATATGGCGGAGTTAAGTAATTTATGTATCCATTTTGAAAGATCGATACACGATTTACATAACTTCGCTCGGTAGAGAAAAATCCAAACATAGCCATTTTTTGTCACTTTGAATTCATTTTACGCCGAAAATGTATATAGAACATGATTTTGAAATTTACACGATATGTTTTATAGCAAGCCAAGTAATCCATTTCAGAAAAAAAAATGATAAAATTACATTAATTTAATGTTTTACATAACTAAATGTTTTTACGGGCCGGCGCGTCTCAGTGCTCCAGCTCTCCACTATAGCAGTCATGGCCTAGTGGCTTCAGCATTCGAAACTCATCCCTGAGGTCGTAGGTTCGATCTCCAGCTGTGCACCAATGGACTTTCTAACGCTGGAAAACATCGTGAGGAGCCTTAAATCCAAAAAGTCGACGGTGTGTATCCTGTAGGCCTAATGATCGTGAAACAGATACAGAAATATGAGGTCCAGGCCTAAGCCTGTAGCACTACTGATTTTTTATCAGTATATGCATAAAACTAGGCTACCTACAACGTTTTATGTCTTGGCATCAGTTCTTTATCTATGTCGTGATCTCTTTTAGGTATTTAGTAAAACCTTAAATGCTAATTAGCAATATTTAAAAAAATATGAGAGAGAATGTTGCCTGTGATAAAATCGGCTTGATACAATGTCTGATAGTGTTTTGACAATATCTTTATTGAAAGTTGCGACGGGAATTAAATATGATTAGTAGTAGTCGTTCTATTGTAGGTGATCAGCCGTCTGGGCCGGTTCAAGGTGGGTCGACATGCCGGTTTCCTTGAGATGTTTTCCTTCACCTTACGAGGAAGTGTTGAACGTTTAGTCAGAAAGACCATTGGTGCACAGAAGGGTTTTGAATCGACCAAGGGATGAGTCACACGTTGAGGACACTAGACCACTGCTCCATGATCAGGTTAGATCGATTCATAATCATTTAATTATAAATACAGTTGTTGATTACTTCCTGATATGGCCTAAATTAGTAAACAAATCGTAAATTAGTTACATTATTTACCGTTAGAGGCGCTGGAGTAATGTTTTGTTGGCGCAAAAGGCAGCACAGATTAGGTACACACATAATTCTTTTTAGTCCGTACAGATAGAAAACAGGCTTGCCAGTTATACGAAATAATATAATTCTAAAACGCCATTTCGTTAACAAAATACTTTTTTATATTATCAAGATGACTGAAATACAATGACGTTGTGTTATAAAAAAGTTAATTCAATACTTCTGCGACCTAAAAAAATTTAATACGTTTTTCATATACCAGGCATTTCACGGTCGTAGAATTTGTTCATATTAGCGTTAATCAAACCTATATAATCTAGTACGAACGCAAATATATACGTAACATTTTTTTAGGAGGTTTATTTATCAATACGTGGGCTTTCCTTCAAAGCTAATTGATAATAAAAAAATTGTACATCACTTTGCTGTTGCTGTCCGCATTAAATGAGACTACGAGCCGTGACTAGCATATAAAATCTTTTTATTCTATTTTTATATCAGGAGGCTCGCCTAATGATAAGTCATACCGCCCGCCCATAGGCCGCCCGCACATTGCCAGAAGGCTCGCGAATACGTTGCCGTTGTTGTCTTTTTAAGAATTGGTACGCAATCCTTGACCCTAAGTCGAATTGGTTCGGAAATACTTCAGCTGCTTCCACATAACGATAGTGAAATCTATCAGAATGATGTGTCTTTAATGACAACTGTTTTTTGTATAATATTGTAAGGAATAAATAAAACGAATGAATTTTAATATATATTTAATGAGATTATATACAATATTCAATTACTTACGGGATTTTGAGATCAATTACAGAAGAAATAGTGAAAATATTTTTTTTTGTTTTTGCGTGATCTGTATAACTCTCTTATACGGGCTTTAAATATGCAATTATTTATTGTACTTTAGTTGCTTTGTTCATAGTTGTATCTGAGATTTTTTAATTCTTTTCATTGTACGAGATAAACACACAAGTACTAATTAAAAGGGATTAAATATTTGAAGACACTTAGATCTAAAACGAAGAACATCTAGACTCAATAGTCCAAAACCTCCAACTTTGACTTGAAAACGTTCTCAGAGCCGTTAATTAACAATAAAGTCAATATTGAAGCTCACCTCAAACTATCGGTTTAGTTAACGACATTACAGGTAATTGACGACTCTGAGACGGTCAGGAGTCTAATTAAATTCCCTGTCTGGTAATAAGGCGGGTGCGACCAGGGTCCAAACGTAGAGGCCCACGCAGAGCCACGACGAAGTGACCTTGATCCACATTGACGCCACATTCTGCTTCGACAGTTGTGAGCTTGGACTGAAAATATTTTTTTTTAATTTAACGCAATCCTCCAAAAGCTATAATAAAAATCACGTATTAAATTATATCCTGGCACTGGTACACCTAATAAACAACCATAAATAGAATGTGTAGCGCAAGGACTCGTCAGTACCAATCTAGTCGGTATTATGAAAAATATACAGGATAGCATTGCCTTTGGTTAACATAGCCTTTACACATTGAAAGAAAATAAATTTTTAACCGGATTAAAGCTATTTGTATTATTATAACCTTGAAAAATTGTTTTCTTTCAATATACAGGATGTAGATTTTTAGTAAAAAACTCAATTTTCTTATAAAAAGCAAAATAAATGATAACTCTGCAGGGGTTGAGCTGAAGGACCTCCCGTAGAACATTATTTGCCGCTGATGACCTCATCTAACCTTAAGTTGCGTTTGATCGACGACTTTTTGGCCACCTTGTATAATAAAAGTAAATCAAATATACATACTTGTACCAATTTGTGAGTGTCATCATGACGTAGAGCGTTGCCATTGCGAATACGAAGTGGAAGAAGCTCCAAGAGTAGGCCGTGTCCTCTGCCTCGTTGTCGTAGACCTTCTCCTCTGAATCACCAGCTTCCCCACCGTCTCCCTCTATGGAATCATAACCTGGGCTCAGTGAGCCAGCCGAAATGCATCTATTATGCGATGGTTATAGCATAAATACTGGTTAGCAAATAGCTTTGCCTTTGGAACTCTCTTTTGAACTTAACTGTCAGAACTCAAATCGCCTTTCGCTATAATAATTGGCGTCCTGTCTAGTGTATGCGTATTTAATATTTTTATACAAAAAAAATTACAAATATATTACGTATGGCCAAAGTTCATAGCAGTTGACCTAGTGCATTCAGTTTCTCTCATCCCTGAGGTTATAGGTTCGATCCCGGGCTTTGCACCGATGAACTCTCTGTCTTTGTGCGCATTTAACATTCGTTCGAACGGTGAATCGAAACATCGTGAAGAAATCTTGCCTTAGACGCAAAAACTCGACGGCCTATATCAGGCACAAGATACTGAATTATTTATTATTATATATAAACTTCAAATTTTTCTTAGCATTTACTATCATTTAACGAAAGGCGATATAAAGTTCTGCCAATTAGGTTCATTATTGGTTTCCTCGTGATATGGGTGTCGCAGTAAAGTAGTTAAATCAGAGAGTTAATTGAATCTCTAGACAGTTAATTAAACTTCGATATTCAATCAAGTCGTTAGCGTTTTGATTTAAATAAAGCAGCGTCGAAAACATTTAACTATCTGTCTGGCCGAAAGCCAGCGTGTTGATTAACAATGTAAAACAAAACTCCGCCATTATTATTTGATTTGTTATTGTTATTTCGGTTTGATCGTGAATAACTGAGCTTGGAAATTCCGTGTTTTGCTTTATTGTTAATAGTTAGGTTAGGTTGGTCTTGTTGCCTAGGAGCTTTTAGGAAACTCGTTAAACGTTTCGTTCATTCACTTGTCTGACGGAACTTTAGCGACTTGATTGAATATCGACATATAATTAACTGTCTAGAGATTCAATTAACTCTCTGATTTAACTACTTTACTGCGACATGGGCACTGCTATCGTTATAACAAGCAACGTTTGTGATTTCAACTACGGGCGGGAAGGTAGTTGACAATTCTATTGTTTTTATAATGACATATTTGAAAATATATATTAATATATATTTTTATATCAACACCTTCAAGCTGGTAACTTTAATTTCTAAAGTAGCTAGAATATACTAACATTGCATAACGTCGATTCTCCTAATTTAACTTTGCTGTATATATGTAATACCTTATTACCAATAAGATGGAGGTCATATTGGATATAAAATAACCCTAAAACGTCATAAAATACTGACAGGAAATAAAAATTTATTTGTTTTTTTATGTACAAACTTTTTGGTCAAAGATGTAAAAATATTTTTAACAAAAACCAAAACGGGCTGAGAGAGCGTTCAAGTATTACGTCATGCATTTTTTTTAGATTCTTGACGGGGCTCGGGCATGAAACGCAACGCAACGAATTCTGAACCAAATAGTAAAACGTTTCGTGACCACCCCCAGTGACTCTTTATACCTAAAAGTGACCATTATATGGTGTAAAGTATAGGAAAGTCGAAAATAATATTAACAATGACAAATATTCAATCCCCGTCCCGCATCGTAACGGGAAAAAAATTCGTTACATAATACTTGAACGCTCCCTTACTGATCAAACAAAAGACGAACGCGTCCTAGCCCATGAACCTCTGACTAAATGAACAAAGCTCCAAGTCAGTGGTAGAACTAATGTATACATCTCGAGCAATACAATAAAAACCCTGCATTTGGTAGCTGAATTATTTACATATAGCAACACTAAGTATACATATACATGCAAATTGGTATGACATTTGAGACATTATTAATAGAGTCAATTTACCGACATTCCAACAAATACTTCCTTATAATTCAAATGTTCCATACTTTAACATAGACCACGCACAATCAAATCGACCCTACACTTTGACAGATGACAGTGACAATCTATAATGACATCTCAAACATTGTTGCCATTCAAATAAACAGTTAACCCGCAATATGGCGAGGTTTTTTGTATTCTATTGGGTGTTTTTTCGGACACCATTACATCTATCGCTGTTAAACTAGGAGAATCGAACCTAAGCAAGGCCGTCACCACTACGCTGGTACCTTACCTTCATTATCAATAAGACCTCCTCAGCCGGGTGTAGCGACGCGATATGCGTAAATTAATGTGTGTTAATACAAATATATATATGTCGCGGCCTACTAGCTTTATTAGCCGCTCAATGCCGCCTAGGCTTTTTAAAAACTGCACTGTTTTGAGGCGCCTAAATGATATTTAGCCGTTTGTTAATGTTATTGCATTCAATTGACTGGCTTATGTCGAGTCATTCGTACCATATGACAGGAATAATAAAGCTAAAATATCTGATATAAAAAATTATTGATTGGTCTGGTAGTATTTGTACAGTAGAGACTTATAGGAAGATATAGATAATATATGTAAAATATAACATATTACTATTCGTACACTAAGTGGTAGATTTAATACTCTTTCGTACTATTTTTTATTATATAAAACCATTATGACATTTGATGTTTGCCGACGCTTTTTATAAATTTGACAAATATCGATCCTAATCCTTGGGATTGATTTGCTCCAGTTCAAACAATTTGTATGACTCAAAACTCAGCGATTAAAAAGAGTGGCGGAAAGTTTCTTGCCAGTTTTTCTTGCCCGCTCTACGCTTTTGACTTGCGAACTGGCAGTAAATGTAAATTAAACAATTTAACATCTTTTCTGACGTTAATAAGTATATTTGTTTACTTATATAAATAAAGTTATTTTGCCTCCTACTTATATTGACAGTTTGGTTTAGAAATTGGAACTATATTGAACACGATAGGCGAGTAACGTAACGTCATCGATACAAGTCATATGCCTAACTGTTTGATCATTCAGACCGCTACTTAAACGCTGTTTAGTTAACAAGGCTGTTGATTGAACGGCTAATTAAGCTAGTTAGTTGCGACATATATATGACAACTACAATTTATAGCAAAAAACATAAATTCACAGGTTTTGTGCGTCATTATCATTGGACTACTTCTAATTGTACCAGAGCAGCGAAATTTTTAAAGTTTTGATTACGGGTCCAGATATTAACTAGAGAATGGTTCTCTCGTAACTACTCTTTTTTATCTAACAGGAGGTAAACAGGAGGCTGTCCTGATGTTAAGTGATACCGCCACCCATGGACACTCAAATTGACAGAAGGCTCATAAATGCTGGTATTTTAAGAATTGGTGCAGATACCGGCAAACATCTTGAACAAATGTCTTTGCCTGCGCAGAAGCGATTTTTAGGTATCACTTGAGAGTGACGTGTCGATCGCGTGATTGTCAAATCAGTTGACGTTTGTGTCCCGCGTCGTGTACGATGCGCAAACTTCCCCCACTCCCTCGTTTAATGCTCAAGAAGTTTGCCGGTATCTGTACGCTCTTTTCTTGAAGGACCCTAAGTCGAATTGGTTCGGAAAGGCTTTCAGTGCCTTAAGAATCCCTCAGAAGAATCAGTTGTTGAACGATCACTCTTTCTCTTTCTATTTAGTAGTAGGTAGGTTAAGTGTTAACGCATTAAGTACGACTCACGTTTGTCAAAGCGTGCATGACATAAGGGTGTCAGAACCAAGTCTCGATTGTGAGTTGTTAATTATTTTCTTAAAACATTTTTTTATTAAACAGTAATTCCGTGTATATAATGCTTCTAAATTATTATTTTTTAATTTGGATATGTACACTCTTAAGAAGAAACTTCTTTATGACCTTATTTTTCGAAAAATGATCTACTATATGCAACTTTACAGAAATTGGTTAAATAAAATAAAATTATATAAAGTTTAACCATAGGCTTTTATTATCATAGCCATTAGTATCATTGTTAACGTTGTTAATAATAAAAATAAAAATATTTTTGTTAATAATGGCTTCGAATCTCTTCGAATCAACCGTGGTAGGGACAAAAAAAGATGGCGCGTAACCGAAACATGTGACGCGTAACCGAAAAATGTGACGTTTTTTTTCCAAAGGCAAAAAAGAAGTTTCACTTCAAAAACAAATGGAGTTTTAATATTTATTTAACGAAACGCGATGCGGAATGTAATTTATATGGCATATTAAACGAGCTTTTCGTTAACCTTACAAATCTTACAAAAAGACGTTTCGGAGCCCCAAAAATAATACATTTCTATCAAAAATCTTATTTTTTTTTAACTCTACCTTGCTGCATGGGCCTGAACGTGTCAAGACGGCCTTAGACATTTTTAATTTAAAAGAAATCTGCTCTGGTTAATTCAGATATATTTTAGAAAGATCTATAAACCTCGGTAGTTTGTCTCTGGTATATTTATTCCTTATCATTCACCTCACCTAATGTTAAATGATACCACCATAGACATCAATTCCAGCGCTCGCGACTGCATTACCGGCAAAGTTCTTAAAATTCTCAAAGAATAAATATTATATTATATGTTTACTAGCCAACCCGGCAAACGTATACGTTATAGGAAATATTTTTTTTCCATAAAAATAACTATCTACTATAATAAAAAATGGGGCTCGATCGTAGATGTAGATAGTTGTATGTATTTTGAAAAAAAAATTTGGAGTGTAAACTTAGGGGTTTGAAATATACATATTAGCAGAGTCTCAGACTTACTTAATATGAATAAAATAATTCTTAAAAATCGGTCGAATCGTGACACGAGAATTATATATATATATAGAGATATATTATATTATTTATATTAATATAAATTATTACCTTCTTTCTTAGCCAAAATGTGACCGGACATTGTGATCTTTGACGAAGAGGACGCGGTGCGTACGCACGAATACAGCACGCTGCCCACCCATATAATTAATCCAATCACAGACTCCTTGTCGAATGATGTCTAGAAAAAAAATCGCGTTGAAGCGAAAGTTTTGATATCACTTACTTCGACATAGCTTGGGGCAGCTATGACCGTATGACAAATGCAAAACGTTCGACATACATATGAATCCATTACGAAAGGGATGAAGCCAAAAATGTCATAGACAAATTCATATCTGACAGCTTTTGATAACAGAGTTACGTTCTAGAATTTCTAGATTCAACTCAGGACGACATACACGATAGTTAAATGTCTTTAAATCAGCCAGGTAAATCTTCGTTTAACAGGGCTACGAGTACGAAGTAGTTTATATAAAAAAATGGATCGAAGGACCATTTTGAGTATTTTTTATTATTTCTTGATCTGTAAGCTAGGTTGCTATGGAGAGAAAAATATTGAGTGCTTAGATTTTATTCTGGATAAGCTAACAGTGGGGTAACATATCAATATGTTCTATATGTTGGTATGTACTAAAAGGGTGGGCTAAGAAAAAAAATATATGGCGAAACGTTTACGGTACTTAAGGGAAAATGTGCTAACAGGAATGTTATCAATAATATTTTGTACAATTTCTTTGATGAAAAATACATTCAGATATTAAGACTTAGCGCTGATGTGATGATTGAAAATATAATTAAGTGGAAATGGTCAAATGAACTTTTAAAGAGATACCCATTTTAAAGGACATACAATGCAGTTCCTTCCAAGTAGTTATATAGAGTTAACACTGTATATTACACTCTTGACACAATATGTGATTTAATAAGAAATGATTTTGAATTTTCCGTACATACCCAAACTTCTTTAGGGTCCTTGTGTTGCCATATTAAAATATTAAATATATAAATACATAGTATATATAAAAGTTCGTCAATAGACAAAAATTATATCCTAGAAAATCGGGAATCGAACCAGATCAAATACTAAATTAATTATTTATGGTTTGTAAAATTTAAAAAATCATCAAATTTTTAGGAGTTTGAATTTCCTTGAAATATATACATTTATGTTGAATACTAGTATAGTGACAGATAAACGAATCGATCAGAAATCTCCAATGGATTTATAAATATATTTTTAGTTAATTTAGTTTATAGTACTTCGAAAATTAATCTTAGGATCTTATCAGTAAATTCATATTTTGTCCCTCTCACACCCATGGCACGCGAACGAGACAACTCACATCTTCTGTCCCTATCACACCCATGGCACACGAACGAGACAACTCACATCTCCTGTCCCTATAACACCAATGGCACACGAACGAGACAACTCACATCTTCTGTCCCTCTCACACGCATGGCACGCGAACGAGACAACTCACATCTTTTGTCCCTATCACACCCATGGCACACGAACGAGACAACTCACATCTTCTGTCCCTCTCACACCCATGGCACGCGAACGAGACAACTCACATCTTCTGTCCCTATCACACCCATGGCACGCGAACGAGACAACTCACATCTTCTGTCCCTATCACACAAATGGCACACGAACGAGACAACTCACATCTTCTGTCCCTATCACACCCATGGCACACGAACGAGACAACTCACATCTCCTGTCCCTATCACACAAATGGCACACGAACGAGACAACTCACATCTTCTGTCCCTATCACACCCATGGCACACGAACGAGACAACTCACATCTCCTGTCACTATCACACCCATGGCACACGAACGAGACAACTCACATCTTCTGTCCCTATCACACCCATGGCACGCGAACGAGACAACTCACATCTTCTGTCCCTATCACACCCATGGCACGCGAACGAGACAACTCACATCTTCTGTCCCTATCACACAAATGGCACACGAACGAGACAACTCACATCTTCTGTCCCTATCACACCCATGGCACACGAACGAGACAACTCACATCTCCTGTCCCTATCACACAAATGGCACACGAACGAGACAACTCACATCTTCTGTCCCTATCACACCCATGGCACACGAACGAGACAACTCACATCTCCTGTCACTATCACACCCATGGCACACGAACGAGACAACTCACATCTTCTGTCCCTATCACACCCATGGCACGCGAACGAGACAACTCACATCTTCTGTCCCTATCACACCCATGGCACACGAACGAGACACCTCACATCTCCTGTCCCTATCACACCCATGAGACATGAGCGAGACTACACACATCTTTGTCCCTCTCATAACTTACCTCATTTGTAGCAGAAATACTGGGATTGCACTCCCCAGCTGAGTTGGAAAGGGCGGACCAGGTCAAATACATGACGTATAGAGACACGACAGACGACTGAAGCAGACCAGAGCCTGGTTGGTGTTCCTGAACTGATGGTAGGATGGACACCACACTGGCTATCACCATCAGAATCAGGTTGATTGATATGAAGAATTTTGATAGGTCACATCCATCGGGCTGAAAAAATTAAACGTCTATTAAAAATACCATAGACTAAACTAGGCATGCATCGATAGGCCTTTTTGTCGATACGATACCGATACCTATTGAATAAAAATAAATTACGGTAAAATATATCAAGTTTGATCAAAGAACACATTGCGGACATAAGACATAGACAACACACAAAATCAACGGTCTGTGAACACACACCAGATAGGCCTAATCATTACATACGCTTTGACCAACCGAAAGTACTTGCGAAAGAAAAAAGATTCTTCCCAAGATTGGTACGAAAAAACACCCCAATTTCAATAGAGAAGACGGCCTAAACGGTTGTGTATACTATCGCTAGATGGCGTTATACTAAATTATGCATTCGACTTTTAAGAACTTGGTCTGTTCTTCTTATTTATGATAATTGTCAGTTGTCAATCAAGGACTTACGACAATGTCAGTTTTAGTTTTCGATAGGCGTGACCCACAAACGACTTTGTATGGATATTGTCACGTGACAAAGCATTCTGAAGAATTTTTATTAATACAGAACATTTTTTGTTAATATTACCTTAGTGTAGAAGATAAAGAGAAGTGTAATCCCAGTGATGGTGAGGGCATAGCAGGCCAGCATTCCCAACACGAGAGCCGCGTACCAGCCCTTTGATTGGCTTTCCTCGTAATTTGCTGAAATTTATATAAATTCCTTATTAAAAATATTTCTTAACTATAGAATATTTTTAATAAGGAAACTATTGACAATAGAGCAAAGTGATGTACTACAGTTTTGACAAAATTATGTAACAGTCTTCAGTTTCTTACCTGCTATTTAATATAATAAGCATATTGTATTAGTATAGTTTCTCATATGTCTTAATGAGAAATAAATATCTTAAACCGTAATACTTTTCAAATACAGTGTAAACTCTATATAACGACACTGAAGGAACTGTGAATTTTATGGAGTTATAAAGAGTGATCCTAAAATGGAGGGAAGAAAAACGTATAGATAATCCATGACTCCTACTTATTAGTCATGGCCAACAACAGTCTACTCGTGCAAGCAATCCCAACTTGTAAACAAAGTTCACTGATTTTGATGTTGAAATTCGAGTTTATTGTGGGGTTAGGATGATCAAGCAACAAAAGAACGTACACTATTGCGCAGTTTTTACTAATTTTAGCAAAGTTAAAAAGTACTTTATTACTCAATTGTTGTCGTTATTGAGAGTGGGTGTGATGCTATATAGTGTATCATTGTATGGAGGACAAGCTAATCCAAGCAAAGCGAATTGATTTCGACATTATATATAGTTTGCACTGTATTATATATGTGCATGATTACATAATAGATTTATTCTGTTTGTTCATCATGCAAATCATAAAACATTTACAATACTGTAATAATATCTCTGATTGTAGTGTATCTTGACAAATTTGTATATAATCTGTAATCTGAATTATGTAATACGTAATTAGTTTATAAGCTAGCCTATGTACTACTTTCTATAACTAGTTATATACACTCTCGTAAATGAACGATGTATTAATATTATGTATAAACAGTTTTCCATATAATGTATGTATTGTTACAAATTGAGTTCTAAGACGTCGCAGATATTATTTTATAGGCAAATAGCTGCAGCGCCTGACCTGGGCTTTAGTTACCTCATCCTATTGGTACACAGCACAATTAGACATTTTTTTTTAAATACTTACAAACCCATCTCTCAGCCCAGGAATGTGCAAAATCAATGATAAGTATTAATTGAATGATGATGAAACAGAAGCCTCCAATCATTCCAAACACCATCCATGTCGATGCGAATTGACCTTCCGGTATAAAGAATGCTCCTATGATTCCACCGATCACAACCAGGTATTTTATACCCCAGAAACTGAAATATTTTAAGAGTTTAAGATTAAAAACAACTAGCGCTTATGAAAGATGTTTAAAATTAAATACTCAGTATAAAAATATCACCTAGGACAGATCTTCATAAATAGATAACAACCATTACATCAGTATTCTAACAAAACAACATCATATTTGATCTATTTGTTTAGGAGTTACTTTGCAGATCCGTCAATCTTATTACATGGCTTTTGTGAGGAGGTTTAAAAAGATACATTACGCTCACAACAAATACTAATTAAATAAAAATATGACTTTGAAATAGGATTGTTATACCCAGCAATTAATCCACCTGAATGGTTATAACGGTTTATGGCCAAAATAAAAGGAACTTCGTAATTTTAATCAGTTCAGAGACAACAATCAAATGAATATTTCTAACAATTAAAAATTTCAACAGTTATCACTTCTAAAATTGTGGTTATATTAATGTTGAATTATAATTACCCATTTTGTATACCAGCTCTAGGATCCTTGGAAGACTTGACACCAATTGTCAAAAGCATCATTAAAACGAAAAATAGGCATGTTGCAAAACAAATCCTGGAATATAGTAGAATTCGATTAATTTAAATGTAATGTGGCAACTCCTAGGTATTTAAATTTTAAAATATAATAATCTGCATGAAATGCTTATATGCTCATTAAATTGTATTTACCTGTAAACAGCAAGATATCCAACAGCTTGATCACAATCAAATTTAATATCGCCAGGTATTATGCCTGTTGAATTTTCACAGAATGGCACCTGAAACACAATCAATGTACTAACTAACAAAAGAACAAGTTAAATTATTAGATAATATTTTTTCTATGTTGTTCCTACAATACTATTGACAGCACAGGACAGAAAAAACAGGATGGAGAAAAGGGAAACAAGGTATTTTAAATTTCTATAAGTTGTTTAATATATATAAATATAAGGCTATACATACAAAATTTTGTTCATTATAATAGAAGATGTTACCAGAGAATAATTAATAATTTCAGACATGAATGTCCTAGTTCTATTGTCTATTCTTTTCTTATACAAAAACAAATTCTAAATTTTGATTGTATAAGCTCCACTTACCTTTTTCATAACATCATGTAACCCCGGAGCAAGTGTGATACATGCAACTACTGTCATCAGTAGTAACATAAGTGTATACATGAGACGTGTAGATGTGGAATTTGCACAAGAAGGACATGCTGAACAGCACAAGGAGCATGCTGCACTTCCACAGCAACAGGCCAGCTGTTAATATAATAGAATAGAGCTTATACATCTACGAATCTTTTTATTTGTTTTCTTTTTTACATAAAAAACAATTTAACAAAATACATTCTTAATAATTTGATATTTTAAGACATATTTTGCTAAAAAATAATAGATTAATTGCTGGATTATTCTTCATGAGAAGGAAATTATAATGTAGAATGAGAAAGTCAAAACTGTTTTCTTTTAAGAGACGTTGTACGTAATGAGTCATTGATATCTTGTGTAAGTATGTAATGTAACTTTTACATACATAATATATATTGTTAAGTACGTAGCTACTTCAGTTACTGAGTTATTTAAGGTATTTATATATTATTAAGAAAATCAATAACTATGTCCCTGAACCAATCGGACTCGGTACTATATATAGGTTTTAAATAGGGGCAACTTACCTGGGCTGCAGAACAAAGGCCTAATACGGCACCCATTTTTGTAATTACTTAAAACTGAAAACGTCAGAAAAATTACTTTATCTTTTGGTCAACAATAATTTTTAAACACATAAACTTCGTCACCCGAGGTTTGAACAAAGAAAACAATTTATGAATTATTTCATAAATGACGATTGACATTTGAAAACTATTAAGTTTCAATGTCAAGTATCTGACAAACGACAAATCCTTAAAATATGTTATGTTATTTTTTTAAACATTGTAGCTACATTGTTACATTTTTTACTATGTATGTAATATGTAATAATATTGTTGCATTACAAAACCAGTACAAGGTGCTTTTTAAAAAACAAGACAATATTTAAAAACCATTTCAATTTATATGTGACTATAGAACCTATAAAAATTAATGTTTTTAATGCGGCATCAAACATTCAAATTAAATAATCATAAATTCAAGAATGACATTTTAAGACGACATTTTTGCCGATATAACCGAAGTGCCTACACCTATTCTTACTCAGCTATTTCCTAATCCATCAGAAAATAATTATGACGCTCTACCCTCAATTTCATTTTTGCCTTCAAATCAATCTCCTGCATCCACACCTGCCGGCACACCTTTGACGCACGTTAAAAAAATGAAACGCAAAGCTCCTGCCATCGTTGCTTGAAAAACAAAAAGACAATGTACTATGTACTGTTACAGCAGAAGAATTTATCTTTTCGTTGGCAAAAAGCACAATTTCAACACAAGGCTGTAACAGCAGAACCTAAATTTTTGGTCACCTTTAGATTATTTTTATAGATTTCTTAATGAAGATTTATCAGATATGACTACCACTCACTCAAATTTATACAGCATACAAACAATAGGAAGATCCATAACAGTTTCAAGGGAAGAAATACTAGACTTTATGGCAATAAATGTCATGGGTATAGTAGTTTTGCCATAGTAGATTTTCCAGTAGGAAAAAGTCATTTCGTTATGCAAAGGTAGCCGATATAATTTCCCTAAAAAGATTTGAACAAATCAGGCTATTTTTACATTTTAACAATAATTCTGAAGCTGATACATCAGATTGATAGATATTATAAAATACGTCCTGTAATTGACCACATTCGAACACAGTGTTTATACGTAGAAGAAGAGAATCCTTTTAGAGACAGCTCCACCAAGACAGTTAATGTTATTTACAATAAACTTTTGGTATATGTTAAAAACTACCAGAAACATTCTAACTCTATATAGCAATGAATAATATACATTCCTAAAAATGTGATTATCACTGTACGTGTAGTAATGTATAGAATATTATACATCTTATTTTTCCAACATTTTCATATCACGATTTTTTAATTTATTTTTTTAATGTAATATGATTGTATATGATTGTAATGAAACAGAAACTTATTATAATAGTATTATGTCTTTCTTCGTAGTAAAATTCATTTAGCTATCTATGGGCTGTGTCATTAAACATCAGATGAGACACCTGGCCCACTTCCATGTAGGAAAGGGGCCTGTAGAAAATTCTGTCAAGGAGCCCTTGGTTTGCTAAGGTTAGGTTGTTTTGGGTATTAAATAAAAAAACTGTAACAAATAAACTTTTCTGGATTTAATATGGCGAATTTAGGGATAATAACACTCTCAATATAGACTTCTTTATGCAATCCTGCACCATATTGAACAAGACGTTCTTAGCCCATTGTGTTCCTTTATAAAATTTTTATACGTTTTAATGTTGAATAAGAATGATCGCCACTGCAGTTAGTGATTGTGAGTGAAAAGTAAATGCGCAAGACAATTTCTATGTTTGGAATCTTAATAAAAATTAGTAAAAAAAGTTAATTTTCCACCACCTGTTAAGTTGACCACCTAGTGTCCGATATATATATAATAAAGAAACATGCAAAAATCCCATCGTCATAGTAAAGCCAAACTATATTATAGAAAACTAAATAATGTAAGTAATGTTATTTGTCCCTTTATATAAGTAATTAGGTATGTTGCATTGCGGTAATTATAATACTAGTATTTTTATGGGAATCGAACCCACAACTTTGTGTGTCGCTTTCTACAATCACTATATCAACGAGGCGGTCTTACGTTAGTCCAACTGACTTTTAAATTGTAATAAAATTGATTCAAAATATAGATATATTCACTTCCAATTAAAATTTTATAGTAAAGTCCAAAAAAATATTGTTCCCGTGCAGTTAGCAATGTATATTATCAAACTGCGGCATTGTGTAGTATAATATACGTTAAAAAACACGACAAAAACATGCTAATAATTCTCATAGTGACAACAGCATATATATAAAAATATGTAAGAACAAACATTTAGACATGTGTATTTTATAATAAACATGCATATTTAGGAGTAAACACATAAAAATAAAATAAAGCTAAAAGATAAAGCTGAGCATTTTGACGGTTATTATTCACAACTGATTAAAAATTATGACAGATAAACTACTATAATTATGAAGTATAAATAAACGTCTAGAAATGTCATATGCTTATTAAAAGTAAGTGAACAATTATTTTATAGTGATCACATATTATTATAAAGTTGTAGGTTTGGTATACTATACAAAATGAACATAAGATTTAAGCCGGAATTACATTACGAAATTAGTAGGATGAAATTAATTTCGTGACATAATTTTTACCAACAGTTTCACGTGTAAATTAATATTTTCGTAATGCAAATGAGTTTCGTGCACTGCGCGATTGTGGTGAAATTAGTTTCATTCATGATGGAGATGTGACGTGAAACTAGTGTCGCGAAAGCGCCTGTGCTGTGAGGACGTGTACGTATTTTGCGCGCGCTTCCAGCGTTGACAATGACAAACCAACGATGGAGTGCAGATAAAAATATACAATTCATTAATGAATATCAGCGAGAAGAGTGTCTCTGGGACCCGAATCACCCACAATATAAACTTAGGGATGCCCGAGATGCGGCCTACAAAACAATTATGAAAACTATGGAGATGCAAAATATCAAAGAGGTTGTTGGTAAAATACGCTCCCTTCGAAATACTTACAACAATGAGTTGTTGAAGGCAAAAAAATCTCATACTACGGGTATGGGAACTAATAAACTGTATATTTCTAAAATTTCTTGGCTGTCTCATTTGGATTTTTTGAAAAAAATTGACAGCAACACTAGAGAAAAAACAGAAAATGTAAGTATAATTTATTCTAGAGACTATATTACAATGGATGATTTGCTTTCATCTCCTTGCGTTTAAAAAATCATTCTGGCTTCCATTCTACACGCCCAACTCCAACAAAACGGTCAGTTAAACCTTGTCATATATCTTATGATAGATTTCTAGAATAATTTTTTATCCACATTGCGGAGTGGGTAAAAAGCTTTGTGGGTTCCAGTCCACTATGTATCTTCCACTACTTCTCCTGTTTCTGGATTTTCGATTTTCGTTTCGGAATCAAACCCGGTTCTACATAAATTGATGAAATAGCTCTCAACCAATTATGCAGTTCCAGCATGTTGTTATTATTTTGTCAACAGTTTGTGGCAATTCCGGGACAGGCTTCTCGAATATCCGAAATTTACTAAATAGGACAGCAAATGTATTTTTATAGTTCTTCGAGCAAGGCTTAATCTGTCGTTGAAGAAGAAGAAATACTCTGTTTGATTGATAAGTTTCATCGACGACCTTTTGGTGTCATAAGATATTCGGTTATGGTGCAAGCTTGATCTCCAAACAATTCCTTTAGGAGCCTTCAATAAATGTTCCTGCAATATTTTTTTAAAATTTGATCATGTACAAATTCTCCCATCAGATACACGCCAATAATGACGTTAATTGATTAAACTTTTAAATTACTGACACAGACTGCTAGAAGGATTATATTGAAAGTTCACTTGTTCATAGTAATCGCTGCCTAAATGTGCTGGACAACGGAAAATTACAGTTGTGACTGAAGCCATCAAATGTCTCGCTTTAAGTTTCCTCTGTGTTTGTCATCAGTAAAGAAAAAAAAATTGTTACAGGCACCAAATACCCAGGCAACTTCTACTTCAGAATCCGAGAGCCAAGATTTTATCGTACCATTAATACCTACAAGAAATAAAAGAAAAATAAAAGATCCTCCACCGAAGGCCGTACATGTATTAGAAAAAGCAACACAGCACTTTTCAAATGCTACTAATGATGAATTTGATCTTTTTGGACAAACTATAGCTGAACAGTTACGGCAACTTCCTCTAGAAATGGCTCTGGAGACAGAGGAAATGTTATTGTCAACAGTACGAAGGCAACGAATCAAATTAGCAAAACAACAGACGTCAACTCAACAAGTTCGCCTTCCAGATTCTTGTGCATAAAATTTTGGTTTACCTTAAAAAAAATTCTTCGAAGACTATATCCAGGATCTACTGCCACCCTGTATTCCTATGATAAATAAAGAGAAAAAATATTTATTTATTATATTATTTATGTTGCTGACAAACGCAGTGTAATTTGAAGATTATTTTTTTGCTGGTAAAGCTTCCCGGCATATCGTGTCTTATTTAGATATTTTGTTAGACACTCTTCTCAGTAAAGAAGTAAAATTATCTTCACTCATTCGAAACTTCATTGCACCCAAATGCTTTCTTGTTAACCATCCTCGAACCCAACAAAATCTTTTGACGTCTTATAATTCGATCCAGCCGGTTGCACCTGTTACCTCGCTTTGCGGTGTTACCTCGCTCTGAGGCGTTCCATTTAAGCGCGGAATGATCGACAAAGAGGCACAAACGCGAGAGGAACGCTCGGCAGCGTTCGACATCTGTCTCTTTCCTACTTGAGTGAGAAAAATAATTGACAATAGTATTTATGTGTACAAATAAATGTATCTCGTATCAATTCAATTGTGATTTCCATTTACCTACTTCTCTATATCCATACAAAATATCTATATTTCTTTTTAAAATCCATTTCATCAGTATTTTCTTATGACGTTGTCATGTTCAACTATCGTCAGTAAACCGACTTTACAGACAATCGATTTTTTTAAATAGTCTTTCTTTAAGTTAGATAGAGAAGCATCTCTTTAGCTACAATATAGAAATAATAGCTTTGATGGTTATGGGGCTTATATGGATACTGTAGAATTCAGAACACTAATTATTATACGAAATTACTTTAGCATGTAACGAAACTACTTTCGTAAAACTGATTTCACATGCATGTAATTTCGTAATGGAATTCTGGATTTATGCACGGTCGAGGTTCGCCAATCCAGTAACTAGATTATTACGAGTTATTTTGATGTCTTTTTCATAATTATCTAAATCTGAAGTAGGTATTAAAACACATGTATTAGTTCTAAATGTATATTTGTAAAATAATAAATATATTATATAATATCGTAATATAACATATCCAATAAATTATAAGATCTATTGCTTAATATAATATAATTCTTTACAATTTTTGCAAATCTCATAAAACAATATCGAGAGATAGTACTACATTTTAAATATATTTTTCACAATTAATTTCGGGAAAATTCAATACATTGTTCAAAATTAACATAATCTGTGATTATAATGTTTTATAATCTGTGAAACAATGTATTTTGAATGGCGTTTCACAATTCGACTATTTATAGAGAGCTGAATGTACCTTAAGGAAAATCTTTAGACCGTAAAACGGGGCTACCATGACGTTTTAACTGACCTACTTCACTAAATATGACTTCTGTCATCTGTCAAAAGGCTGTTGACGCTGTCATACGTAGCACTGAGTCTTGACTTTGAATTAGTTCCAATACCTCTACCAGGGGTTTAGACAAGATGCTATGACAGTAGTGTATGTAGAAAGTCGAAAACTAAATTTGTCTGAAAATGACAGTTCGTGTCGACAAATTTAGTTACAATTACGTTTAGTTACAGTACTGTTAAGGCATTTTGTCTATGCCCTCAGGAGTTTGATATGACACACATCACACACATGCGTTATAAAAGGGTACTGTATACTAATTATGTCAATTAGCAGCAAAGCCTCATCAAGAAATCGGTAAGGTCATCCTTATCATGAAGCCCACTTGGTAGGACAGGTTTCATCTATGGGACGTATTCACGGTAGACCCTCAGTTATAATTATTTTTATTCAAAATTTGTTACAAATTGAATCTTTTTCCATAGATAATCTATGGAATGTAGTTTATATATCTGAAAACGGTTTAAGGCTTTTAGGAGGTACTATTTAAAGTAACAATACTTAGCGGCTAGTTCATATAAAAGGTTTAACACAATATTTCATCTACTATACATAAAAAAAATTATAAATATCACAATAGATGAACTGTCAGCAGTTTTGTTTAATAAAAATTGAGGGCAGACAAGCGTGATTATTTGGCATTGTTTTGGTATCTACCGCCAAGGGCCTTAGGGTGAGATTAAAAACGAAACTAAGTATGAACTATGACAAAAATCCAATAAATTTTTGACGTACGGGAGCTGAGCGTTATGTCTCGTCTTTTTAATATCTCCCTGACAAAAACTTACGGAGTGAATAACGATCGCCAATGCTTTTGTTTGGAAGTGGTACGTGACCAGGCGTAACCCATTTACTAATAGGCAATCAACCTTAATGGTGAGGCTGTCTTTAACTATTTTTGACATTATAAGCAAATATTGCAACCAGTCCCAACCAAAAACCCCTCCTCTGACCTCAGTCTGTGTGCACATGATTTGACAATTGACCTTGAAGTTTGGCCATAAACATTTCGCGCCAAAATTCTTACGTATTATTTAAACAGTTGATTCACGAATAAATGTAATGCTGACAGCGGGTTATGCACTTCTGTGATATTGACAATAACAATAATATGGAAAAAGCCTACATAATCGAGAACGTATCGTATCAATGTTCCGATAAAGACACACAATTCTTACATCTACTGGTAACCATCGTAAATATATTAATGATACATTGACGGGACACGCCCAAAAAACTAAAATAAGATAAAATATAAAACAATTAACTACTTAAAAATATGTCATCGTGAACATTGTCTAAATAAATAGAAAATTTAATAATACTAATTATACAAATCAAAGAATAAAATATGAAGACGAATTTCCGAGTTTAACAATTTAAGGTACTTTGATGTAATGCGTCTAACACATAGAACCACACCTATTTCTGTTATTACATAAATTTAGGAGACATATATTCATAAAATTATATTGCCCACAACAATTTACAGATTGTAGTTACACAGATTATAAGCTTACATATAAATACAGATAATAATAGATAAACTTCTTGTTCAAGTTTACCTTGTCTATGGAACGAAATCGGAAATCTATTGGCCGATTAAAGCAATATTCTAATTGGTATATTCTCTCAACTTGTAACAGAAGTCTTATCGGGAAGGTACTTAAGTATCAATTATACATATTTACATTTTTCTCTTATTATATATTATCTTTAAGAAGAGGCACAGTAATTTACATATAGTTTGTATGACAGAAAAGCGGTGATGGGAAACTGTATAAAAATATATGAAAACTTTTTACAGTTGATAGTACGTAAGTACCTTTAGTCTACTAAACAAAAATTATTATTGAGTAATTGTCACAACGTGAATGTATGTCACTAATAAAGATACACTCGAAAATAAAATCTGTGAAAAAATGTTTCAGAATAAGACTTAGTCTAGACTAGCGTTCGTATTACTAACATTATTTTTCGACGATCAAAACCGCCTTTATGATATGAACGCAAGCCGCCAAGTCGGCAATTCACAAATAATTTTTGCGCATTATTATGCTCTTTGTACTGCTATTTTTATTATGACTTTGGTGAGTGTACATTGAGCAAATTCGGCTAAATAAATAAAAAATAAAATCTAATAATACAAATATAAAACTAATAAATAATATTTTTGTAAATAAATCTAATAGCTTCGTGATTGTTGAGATCGGTTTGATTCAGCAAAAGCAGTTCGAGCACCATAGCATTTTTACCATAGACAAAACATAGAGCAACATCGAAATTGTCAAGAGGAACAAGAGAAATATTTGCACGTTATGAAGTTTATTGTACTTAATTAAATACTACTCTATGACTTCCAGCTTAAGCTACTCTATACTGTTTCTATTCCATAGATAACTAATTTCTTAAATTATGGCAGTTGATTAAACGCTAGCTGAGTTGTTATCCTAGCCTAAAGGGGATCATTTGGTTTCTCGCGCACGGCTTTCAACGTGAATTAAAATATCGTAATTTTCATTACAATAATTTGTATCACAACCTTTGATAATAATTGTTATATTTGGTAAACGGTGCAGGCCGTGTTGAACTGCAATTTGGCAAGATAAGCTGAAGATAAGTGTGGCTACAAGGCGTTTGGCCACTACCACAGCTTGTCGCGCAATATATAAAATTCAGTGTGCGTTTTGCAAAAGCACCAATAAGACATTAACACTCTTGAATAAACATTGTATTGGCACTGTTTCGAATTTAACTTAAATGGTAACACCGGAGACATGGAAATGCCGCGCTGATAAATGATTCAATAGACTATATTATTCTTAATTCATAACTTTAATATACTTCGTGTCTATAAAATTATCGTTAACAATCACATTAAGTAACGAACATAAATATTTCACTCCAGGTACCTTATATTACGATTGCTTTTGGTACCTATAATATATACTATTTACATATATATAATACTTATTAAATAATATTGCATCATGCAATAGCCTTTCACGTCCGTTTTCCTTCCTTGAGCCGATCGGTCGTATGGGAAAAATATTCTTAATGAAATTATTATTTATTCCGTAATAAAATCACGTTAAAATGTATTTACGTGTCATACAACGCCTTAGTTGACACATTACATTCCATTAGGTCATGAGTAGGCAGAGACCCAACTTCATAGACAACTGTTTCTAGACGCTTTTTAATAACATTGCGCGATTAATCCGTCATAAAATGTCTTTATCAAATTCGTAACGTAGATGTCAGTTTAAAGCAATTATTATTTATTGCGTTAAGTGCTAATTCTGCCTAAAACTTATTTAATCTATTGGAATATATAGTCTGTAGTGACAGGAAGTGGAAGTTCAAAGTTCAACGAAAGAATGCGTCACATATTTGACATTAGCGTTTGCTGTCAAAGTCGTTCTGTTATCTGTCTGTATTTAAGTTCGTCAGAATTAGCACCAATTCTACGTCACATCAACCGACTCTCCTCCTACAAACTTCTATCCTCAATCCTGAGTATTGTCCTTCATCTCCAGGACCTACATGTATACGTACAGATATGTTTAAAAATTCCAATCTAAATTTTAGTCTTTTAGTCAAACCTGAGAAAACTTATATTAAGTATATTTTCTAATTCAGTCAATACATAAACATATTAACCATTCGTGTATATTTCGACTGGAACGATGGTCACCCCGTCGATATAGATTATAATTTCGCAGTGTGAGAACATTTATTTACTGCGCTCTGTGAACGCGGACGGATTTCACTGACATGTGTCAACTGTCATACGCAAACTTAGTCAATCATCAAAGCTCGTAAGCGACAAATAAATTTGATAAAAAATACGACTAGTTATTACGCTGTTTGACTTTTAGAAGTAAAATGGTCATAAAATATTAATTTCTGCATGTGCAATGTGCTGTACAGGTCAAATGTGGTAGTGAGATTAGGATGTCCAAATGTTTTCACACTAAGCGAAAGTCAGTCTAACATAGGCTTATTTCTAAAATATTCACAGTCTCTGTTCAAGACATTACGTATCCCTAGAAAAATAAGTGGGCAATGTCCGCTGTGGTCAAAACATGAGCCACAGGAAAGGAAATATATGTCTCCAGTAACATTACTTACATTAAAAATATCTCTTAAAATACTTAATGTCCGGATAACCCGTTCCACCATCTCAAAGTTTGGTGATCCCTGGCATCTGTTCTGGCAGTAGAAGTTACTCGACGCTTAACCACGTATGGGAAGTTCAGCGTTTAATCACCAAATCGCGTGCACGCTTTCTTCCATTTGCACTGCGTGCACCATTGGTCACGCTGGTCCATTCCGTACACCTTCCTGCACTTCTTGTTGTCGGAGCGAGGTCTGCGGCCTGGGCTACTGGGCGATGCACCTGATGCTGATATTTTCATGTGCTTCTGAAATTTAATGGTTTTCTTATCTTTCGAGAATTTTCTGATGAATATGCTTTTACAAAGGATTTATTCAGCATCTAGCAGGTATGTTGAGAAGAATTGTCAAGTTTTAGCTAACTTCAGCAAGGGTACTTTAAGTAATTACTTCGTTTAAGAAAAGATCGTACCAATACTTGAAAGGCCGGCAACGCACTCGCGAGCCATCTGGCATTGAGAGTGTCCACGGGCGGCGGTATCACTTAACATTAGGTGAGCCTCCTGCCCGTTTGTTCTATAAAAAAAGGGGAAGACAAAACAGATTCTGAACTGTCTGAAAATTTTGTCTCAAGACCAACAAATACATACCGGGGAGTGTGAGTTAGACCAGGAATGCGTTACGGGAATGCTTATGGACCTCGCTGATATGTTCTGCATAGTTGACAGAAGTCCTTGTCTGGAAAAAAGGATTTATGTGATAAATTTTGATTTTTAAATATACTGTTCTAAATATACTAATATAATAAGAGCGTGCGACTCTCATCCCTGAGGTCGTAGGTTCGATCCCCGACTGTACACCAATGGACTATCTTCCTATGTGCACATTTACCATTCGCTCGAATTTTGATGGGAAACATCTTAAGAAAACCAGCTTGCCTTAGACCCTAAAAGTCGTCGTATATCAGGCACAGAAGGCCGATCACCTACTTGCCTATTCGATTGACAAACAATCATGAAACGCATATAGAAATCCGAGGCCCAGCCCTAAAACAGATGTAGCGCTGCTGATTGATTTAATTATAAGGTTGATTATGATGCTGTGGTCTTCACATTTAACTCTTATCTGTTGGGAGGAAAATTTTGAGACAAACGACATATCATAGACAGACAGACCTCAACGTCCGACGTTGAGCTGCTGAGCGTTTTTACGGAAGTTTTTCCCGCGAGCCACTGGCCAGGAACAAGCTAAATGCCCTTGAGAGCCTTCTGGTATTGAGTGTCCATGGGCGGCGGTATCAGTTAACTATACTTTACTAAAATATACCTGTAAGATCCAACAATCTGTCGTTGATAATCAGGATCTTCATGTGGAGGCCTGCACATGTCTCGGTGGGATAAAGTTGGTGGCGGGGCTGGCGTAGACACTTCACGCTCCGTGTAATAGAACTCCTCTTCATGATCGCTTTCACCTTCTTTCTTTGGCCTGTAATAATAATTGAGTTTAAAACCTCCGCTCAGTTATGAACACAATTGCCACAGATCAAATGTTTTTGTCCAATATGATGTTATCTATATCTCAAAATGTCAGTCTATGAATGACATTTGACGTTTGACATTGGAGTGCTTTTTGTTTCTATTTTGGTTAAATTGACGTGATTTACGTATATCTTATATTTAATGGTAATATTAGCTTAAATCTACATTAATTTAGACTTCCATTTTCGCTTCGAGATCCGGGTAGAAAATTGTTTGCAAAGTGACATTCCTACATCAATATTTCTCATGGTACGTCACTGGAAGTCAGTACTTACGCTTGGTGATGACATGAGTTATGACTGATTCGCTTTTCTCTTGGATTTAATAAAGTACAGGGTTTTATCGTACATTAAAAAAATCTTTAACTTTAAAGCGACCGCCATCGATTGTCACCATAGAAACTTCAACAATTCTCAATGTTGTAAGTTTGACAATGTCTAGTACATTTGTTAGTACGTTTACAATACATTTTTTTTACAGATGATGATGTAGTCGACAAGATTGCTATTTAGTTTCTAAATTGTTGGCAGTTTATGTCACGATCTAGATAAAAATATCTGTTGCAGCATGCAGTTACATAATTAGCGAGGCACACGACCTTGTCCCAGAACGTGTTAGCTAAGCAGCATTATACCAATAAGCTTCGTTGCAATTCTGTTTCCGGGTACAGATTACTAGATCCATTGGAAACAGAAAAGATTTGACCTATTTGGTTAGAATATATTTATTTTTATTAAAAAGATATAAAGTCACAATGATTTTTGTTTTAATCCAAAATTTCGTGTCCATAATAATTTAACTGCAATAATGGACGCGGTGGTTAAATAGTTGTTGATGCCCATAGACAATATTTTATTGCGGGTCTTTTAAGATATTTCCGTAAAGTTTACTCCAATAAGTGACCAAGGTCTTTGTAATTCTGTTAGTTAATTTAATTTAAGATACGCCCTAAGCTTTAAGTACTTTATACTATTTTTAAAAATATTATTTATTCTATGATCTATGGCCTATTAACGAATGATACTTACCCTAAGTGTGTCTGTCTGATATGTGCTTCAATAGAAAAACAGGTGTGTGTGATGTAACCACATCCTCTCCAGGTGCATTCAAACACGACACTGTTTATCTGTAAACAAAGAAAATTCCAATTTAATCTGTATGTTTTTATAATGTGAAATAATTATTTAACTTAGAAAAGATTTTGTGCTAAGGCTGTGTCAAAAACGTGTTGGATTTGACAAACGGAAGACATAGCGACCGTTAAAAGATTGTCAAACAAAGGTAGATTTACAAGAGCTGTCAAACAATTTTATTTTGAAGTTTGACATTGACATCGTAACACGAGCCTTAAGGATTATATAGGAACAGATTTTTATCGTTAAAAAAGTGAAATAACTTTTTGCGCTTTTATAGACATACCATTTCACTTTAGTGATGTGGTAGATCAGTAAATAACCAAAACTGTCAGAAACCTCCATAATGACGCTTAGATGTAAAATTTTCAAACAATTTAACTACGTAGGAAGTTATTCATATGAAGGTGACTAGTACGTAACGCTAGGCCACGGCCTCGTGTTTCCACTTCGCTTTGTGCACACCACGCCCTATTGCATATGCACTGTAGTTTTATAATAAAACGAATACTCAGTGACGTCAGTGAACAAAAATTATCAATGTGGTTTCAACGAGAGATATAGGTCACATTCAAAGTTAGATAAAAAAACAACGAAACGTGTTACTAAGCGACAATAGCAAATTCTTTGTTTAAATAATTGTCAAATAGGATTGAAGTGCGTGACTGCGTGACGTTGGCTCGTGGCTGACGTCACTCGTGTGATATGTCAGGGACGCGAATTGGGTTGCTATCGGACCGACAATGACGCGGCTGTATCAAGTGCATTTTGAACTAGGTTAGGTCAGGGGGGTGCGGCGGGAGGGGAACTAGGTCTCGTACCACGGCCAAGGGTTTGCGAAGGTTGATTTATTTTTCTTTTCCACATAGAAACAATTATGTGAGTGGTGTTTGCAGGAAATGAATCATTTCTCATAAGTGAGTGTCAATGATGTGCCCTTTGTACTCAATTGAATGTGGAATTTGGTGTAATAAATATGGTATGTACTAGATATAGCTTCCAGGGGAGCCGGCGTCCCAACCCTTATTGCAGCACTGACCTAGTTTAGCCCCTCGATTGTAACACATAAATAAAAAGGCTATATACTTTGTTCCTTTAATCTGTGGTTTTATTCCGTGACGTTATCTTAAATTCCATATTTAAAGTGACATAATATATTAGTTATCAAAAAACGATTGTCTTGTTAAAAAAATTCTGTATTAAATTAGTCTAGATCATTGTTTTTACACGCAAAACGCATTAAATAAATGCAATATTGGCTTTAAAATGTTTTATATAATAAACGTCCCTGAGAATCGTTGTGTGCTATCTGTACGAGTTACACGTGCCGGAACTTATGTATGTGTGCCGAGTATTGCAGTATGCAGTATATTAGTGTGCAGATGATTTAATTCGAGTTGGCCGAGTTACAGACTACTATAATATAGTTATTTATGTAGACTGTGTAACTATAATGTTCTATAGTTACTTTTAAGTCATTCCTTTGTTTAATTGTTATAATTCGAGTCAACGCTTAATTGTGTGTGAAATGTTATGAATACGAAGATATGTTAACAAAAACACTGGAACAAAGGGGTTTTATGTAAGAAAATACAATATATAATAAGGTGCATAATTGCGTGCACGTAAAATGCCGGTTTGTTGTTGCGCCATCTCTTTCTACGATGCGAGATGACATATTGATTTGTTTTCATTCTGTCTCGCTCTAACGTATGGATGCAATGTGTTTTTGTCTCGCGTATGCGACCTTCCTTATTTACCTCGCGTATCGAGGCTAGATAAATTGTTTTGGTGTCATCTCGTTCTAACTGTATAACCAGGAAGCTCGAATGTACCGCAATTAGTGAATATCAAATACAAAGTCCACAATAAACTGGTTTCTGACTTCGTTAATATATTAAGACGAGTTTTGCGGATTCGATTATACACATATAATAGTTTTTTCGACGAATATACCTATAAGGTTACGCGTGGCTAATACAGTGTGTAATCACGTGTTGTTTTGCCTAAAAAATTGTTTGGAAAACAAAGCAAGGCATTGCCTTCTAAAAACTAGTTTTATAGTCTTGCTATGTTTAATTTGTTCAAATATATCTTACTATGATATTAAAGAAATTAAATTTAAGAAACATTATTTAATGATGTTTTTTATGGCGGGAATCGTTTGGACATGTTGAAATGACAGTTGACAATTGAAACAAAAACTCTATGGTTATTGCGGAATGCACCCCGGTGTCCCTAGTTGAGGGAATAAATACAGGTCAATGCACTCATGGTGGAGGAATTCTTTTGACCGCTTAACGTTTATTAAATTAAAATCGTGTCATTAATTTACAATACTACTAATTAGTACAATCAAAAATTGAAAATTAATATTGCTTTTAGAAAAATTGATTTTTAAAGAACTGAGGCATTTGACGTTAAATAAAAGACATTTGAGAGAGAAATTGTGTACCGACATTTGAAGTATATTATATGTAATAAATAATAATCATTCATCATAGATAATTTAAACGACTCTGAGGGCTGTTATAGGATAAATGAATAAAAAATAAGCACAAAACAGAATTCTTTGTTATGTTATAATATTTCTATCGTACGGTTTGAAGTTCGATACGTCTAGAGGTGCAATAACCTGGGCCTTTGCCCTCCGACAACAAACCCTTGAGTTTTTTACATACACCCATACGTTTTTACAGAGGTATTCAAATTTGACAGGAAGTGTAGAGCGTTGGCCCATTCAAATCACAGAATAAAATTCCATTCGATTGCCGAAACAGGTGATCGATATATTCTGTAGTGTTTGCGTCAGTAATTAAAAATTAAAATTTATATTATTGACTTATGAAAACATCGTATTTTTATGGTATTATTTATGTACAATAGTTTATATATACTGTGAAAACGTTTTTTTTTAGAACAGACTAACCTTGTAATAATATAAACTCGAAAGTTTGTAGGTATGAATGGATGTTTGTTACTCTTTCACGTTACAATAATACAGCTTATACATCAGAATAACAAAACACTGCCCTGCCAAAACCTACTCCTATATAAGCTACACGAACTACTGCTGCGCAAACGAAGTCGCAGCCACCAGCTAGTAAATTATAAATCTAATATTAGAATACTTATACGTCACAATAATATTTTTGGACTAATTACGATATTTCTTTTGTTGGACAATTCCTTTGTCAATAATGAGTCACTGGTGTCAGCGAAGGTGCAACCAGCGATGATGAATCAGCCAGCCAGTAGTCGCCAATCGGGGTACATGCCTGGTCAGTGAACTCAACTGGTTCTGACTTGTTACAGTTTCACTTTTTCTAACTGCCGCGAACCCCTCAAAGGTTTTTATAAAGCAGGTAGCATACAATACATATGTTGTATGGAATTATAAGGGCGTCGCTTAGGCGTTAATACAATAAATAATAAAAGTTTTTTTATACAAGTCTTTAGTACAGCGAGACAACTCAAGACTGATAAAATCCGAGTTCCAAGTGCACCGCTTATTGGACATTAATGTTGGCGCGAAGTTATGCCGATGTCCACAGAGTTGGTGGGTTTCTCGCTTAACCAATAATTATCGCAATATAGGGATGAAATGCCGGCATTACACAGGGACAAAACTTTTTTCTTTTTATTTAACTTTTAATTAGTACTTTGTTAGTCTAACCTTATTTCCTAATTACTACATACAGTCTTTAAGGGGAAGACACTTATATATAAAAGTCTTAATACATAAGACATAATAAAATTAATAAAGTATAAAATTAATATATAATAGTAAGTAAATTTTGTCGTATTGAATGGAAAGAAGTTGAAATTTAATGTTGATATATAAATGAAAACTGACAATTCAAGTCGTAATTCCTTAAGGATCAGTTTTGTAAATACCTTCCTTTTTTTGTTTTTTGTTTAGGCGTTACAATACGTGGATCCTGTGTACTTAAAGCTAACTTTTTAATTAAAACATCACCCAGGAAAGTCGGATATATTTTTATATACGAAAAATAGTTTATTTTGTAACTACCCTCACTACCGTTTATAGCCTATAGCCTGCTAAAGTAATGGACCATTCAAGATCAATTAGATAATCAACAAACAATATAAGTATAGACTATAGATACGTCCAACTGTCACCTGATTTTGGCAGCTCTTCCACGATAAACTACGTAATTTACAATGCGTTACAGATTTGATGTCGCGGCTTATTTTACTTGCAAAATAGGTTTGTTGAACCCGCGGGACAGCTCATTATCAGGCATGAACTTGCGCCATTGTTTTGTCTATGGCATGAATTGTCAAAATCTATGATTTTAAGCTAATAATACTACATTTAATTTTAATTTTTAGTTTAGTTTTTATGAAATTTTTTTATCGTCAATATTGCCTTCATGAGCATGAGCAGCGCTTTTAATCGAACCTAAAAGGACTAAAAATGACACTCAAAAAAGGGAGAATTATACTATATAGGGGAAGACCAGTTGGCCTAGTCATTAGTGGTTTCAGCGTGCCACTCTCGTCCCTGAGGTTAGTTTGATCTCAGGCTGTGCACCAATGGAGTTTCTTTCTATGTGCGCATTGAATATTCACTCCAACGGTGAAGGAAAACTTCGTAAGGAAACCTGCTGGATTTAGACGGAAAAAATCGACGGCGTGTGTCGGGCATAGATGGCTGATAGACGAACCTATGAGATTGACAAATCATGAAACACATACAGAAATCGGGGGCCCAAAGCTCAGGCTGTGCACCAATTTTCTATGCAAATATGCTAATCTAATCTATATATCAAAGACCGTATATAAAGAAAATTAAATGACCACAAATCTTTAAAGGGTTTAATAATTAGCTGATTAGTTATCATTATCTATTTATGTTTTATGCAAAATATTTATTATTTCCGATTCGGATAGCTACCGGTCATATTGACCAAAATGTATTAGGTACTTAATAACAACGTCATCGGCTGTTACTATTAAATTAAATTATTAACACAAAAACAATAAACATGGTCAGCAATAACAATCGCATAATTTTTGACATAGCCTTTTCTGTACGGAGTCATCAAGGTAAAGGCGATAACAAATAAACATTAAATGATCCTACGAGAAACATTTGAACTGTCAAGAACGGGCACTGCCCCGATCTTGGGAGTCATTGCCCCTCGGGTGCCGGTAAAAAACCTATAGCCCGATGACATTTGAGTCATACACCGGGGAAAATGGAGCACGCATCACACACGGGAGATTTTTAATCTGTATTTTTTGTCTCATTGTAATCTGTGATCCTTGTTCGATTTTTGAATTAGCCGTACGATAACCATAATTTGAAATATTGAGACTTGAGGGGCGCTCTTGGTGGTGTAACATGCAATATTGCATGATTCGGTTTGTGCATAACAGTAGAAATAATACGTTATATAGGATTTATAGTTCATTAAACAATTAAAATTAAGCGCTAATTCTAACGTTAATAATGCTTTCTTATTATGAGTCTTAAATTTTAGGTTAATCCAATTAGAACACAAGTCACAAGTAAAAAAGAGGTTGATTATATATTCGCAAATGTTTGGTGTTTAATTCCTGCCATATTTAACAAACAATGCCACATCGTGATATATCAAGCGATATCCACGGGGTTATTAGTACAGGGAGTAGCGTGGTGGCGGCCGATGACCTGAAGAGCGAGATAGAGAGACAACAAAAATGAAGTTCGTGCGTGTTGAGCGACGCCATTTCGAATACCGAAATTTTTAATGCAATGAAGTTCGTGCGTAGCTTACCGACGCAGCTTTGAACGTCCAACGGCGGCAAAACCGCTCAGATTCAAATGTTTGATTTTGTTATCGATATTAAATTTAATTTTTGAGATCAACGCTTATATGCTTAATGCTATTTGTTATTTTAACTATAATTTTAGTAGTAAGGTGTATTGTAGCAGATATGTAGGTCTGGTCTGAAAAATTTCCAGGATCAGAACATTTGCCTGTCTTATATGTATATTGGCGTAATCTTGGCTCCTTTAAGGCTCTCGGGTAATTTACATTTACTAACGCATTGGTAGGATATACTAGAATTAGCAGTTAAGCGCGGGAATCATTAGGTTATAGAATATTTCTATATCATTATTATTTGCTATGCGTAATCTCATTTTTTTCTAATAATAATATAATCTAAGTTATATACTTAGTAGTATTATTGTCGTACTGACTTACCTCTCAATAGAACAAAAAGATAAATCAGCGCTTCCTATAAAGCCCAAATCTCACTAAAACTGTCTTTCCGCGCACTCTTATTTAAAACAAACTTTTTATTAGAAACAAAAGCGAATTTATTGCATTATAAACACGACAATAGGCATTTTGTATAAATACAGCGTAATATTGCAATTATTTTCGCGGCAAGATATGACATATTTCAATAGACTAATCTGTCAACTTGATGTGTCAGTCTCGCTGACGTTTGAAAAACGGCAATATATAAAAAAATCATACTCTATAGTTTATACTGGTTTAATTAACAATATTTTAAACTGGCATAAAGTTAAAACTATTGCCATTATATATAAAAATACAACTATACAAAAAAATAAAATGACAACATAGAGTTAATTTAAGTTATAGGTTTTATTTCAGGATGTTTCCTTTGACCGTACGTATTACTACACAGAGGATATAGGGCGTTAGTAACCTATTTTGCGATTGCACAACATAAATAGTTAATACCTTTTTCATCAATAGTCGCAATTATGAGAACCATTATGGCGGGTTTTGTACTAATGGTCGAATTCTAGGTATTGTCAAGAATAGGTTGGAAAATTACAGTAAATGTGAAATATGAATATAATTTTACTATATTTTGAGAGTTTGAGTTTATTTATTAAAAAATATATTTCTTATAACTCAATACTCCTCGTAATTAGCTACTACTTATATGTATTAATTGTGAGTCAATTAACCTTTGGCAGAACTTTTACATGTCTGTTTATAAATATTATTTTATTAATTTTAATTAAAATTAATTATGCACTTCTTGTACTTTACCTAAGTGTTTATTTTTTTATCCTCCCATATTAGGGTTGCCTGAAAGAAATCGCTTGTTAGCGATAAGGCTGCCTGTTGCCTAATAACTTATGTAACCGACTTACTTTTTGTTTGTGTAATTATGTATATTATGGTAATAAAAATAAAAAAATAAATATTAGTTTTTGTCGCCGAGAATTGGACGCAATAAAAATCTGGCGACTCAGTCGGGGAGGCAATTAGCCAGTTAGTAATAATTTTACTCATAAAAATATCTTTGATCTATCCATTATCTATCCATTTTCCTTTGTCTCTTGTCTTTGTGTCTTTAAAACACATAAAACCCTAACCGATTAAGACAGGATTTATATAAAATATAAAGTGTGTTACTGTAGATCTTCTGAATTTTTTAAATTATATACATCTTCAGCGTTACAAAATAGATGGACTCTTTTATAATAAAACGGTAACCATAGAAACGAACATGGTACAGACCAAGTTTTTAGAAGCCATATTTTCTTTTATAGGCTAGCGGAAATTAAAACATTACTGTATATAGCGATCGTGCCTATGAAACTAACTGTTTACGGACTCCTGCGCAAGAAATCTGCGCGTCTAACACAATGTCTTCCGTATTTTAAATATAGAATATGAAGGTCGTTTCATCTACCCGTGTACAATACACAACCTTGAAGTCTTAAAGCAAATGACATTTTAATTTTTATCACTGCTGGGACTGATTCTAAACAAGTTATATAGTAGTCCATAATATACTAATAGCCAGGTTGTTGGACCAACTAAAGCTGACGAACTTCGCGACTTTCAGCACTTTTGTTGTTTATTCACTTTCCGGTCAATTTTACGACATTACTGCCTTGGTTTGTGGTTTTACGAATTAATTTGCCTTTAATTTCACAAGTGGCAAATATATTAATTAGCAACGGCCTGACGCAACATTTTTTTTACCACGAACTCAAATTGACAGATGACAGTTGACATTTAATTGACGTCTTAATTAAAATGAATTTCTTCTCGTGTCACGTCAGTATTTAAGCGGCAAAATAACTGTATGATTTGCAAGTCTAATTAGTCTCGTAATTGCTCCGACCGTGAACACGCGGAAGTTTTGCTATCCTGATAACAATTGGCTTATCATTGCTCAACGATAAAGCGGCCTTCAAGTACGCCTTGGACCTCGTGACATACAAAAACACGTAAATTATTAACATAATGTAAGGCCAAGATGTGTAAGATAGAACTGCCATTCCTAACTGTCAAATGTTTGAATAGTTTCGTTGTTGTATATATTTTCTAATTGCAAGTTACAAAACATTAAGGAAATAGGTTTGAATTGATTAGCTAGTATTTATTTTTTAGTGCAACTGTAAAAATTTTGGATCTGTCAAAACTAAGACAGATGCACAGACTTCAATTGGTGGTTTATGTCATTGTCAACAAGATTTATGTCACGTTTATTTCTATGTAAAAACAGTGGCTAATATAGTTTATTATAATAAACGCAGAATAAAGTAAAATGTGGAAAAGTACGAAGATACCCACAAGGTTAAGATCGAGAGAGCTAATTCTTGATCTAGAATGCAATTGTAAACACTAACGATCGTTATGTAACTAATATGTAAAACAATTTACGCATAGTTGTATGTTTTAAAAAAAAATTAAGAATACCAAAGGTTTACTAGTAGAAAAAAACCAGTGGCGCTTCAATCCTTGACCTTGGCTTCATGTTTCTGACTGTCTTGTCATAGGCAAGCATCACTTCGACGTCCGTCGTTGCTGCGTTTTTCAGGCAGTTTCAGGCACTACCGCTATGTGGAACCAGCTGCTCACTGAAGTATTTCCGAACCAATTCGACTTAGGGTCCTTCAAGAAAAGAGCGTACCAATTCTTAATGCCGGCAATGCACTTTATCCCCTGTTATATAAAAAAAGAAAGTAGTTGATCAGCCAATACCTGAAAAATGACTTTGGGTAATGCGGTTGTCTCATGATGATTTCTTTCGCGTTATTACATTTTATTTTACAATTCCTCTTTGGCCTTGTTACAACTGGGCCTGGGGTAGTACTGTATCCATGGTAACGACCTTTCGTTTAAATGGTAACCATAGTAACAAACTCGGTTTGTGTTAATACTAGTTTTGTGTGGGGGATCTATATATCTATGGATTATAGGACTTCTGGCGTTCAGATATTTTGTGACAGGATTACAACCGGAAATATTGTGTCAACGAAAATGGAGCCTTTACGTAGCTTGGCTATAAAAATATACAGTTATCAATCTTAAAGGATTTTATTTAAACAATTTTCTATGGTTGTAAAGATAAATGTTTTTTTTTATTGATTTCTACGCGTTCAGATAACAAGTGAGGCTTGCTCGTGTTTAAACGTCGTTGTTACCATGTCGTTAAGTTACCATAATATTATTTATAGTTTTTGTCACCGGTCAGCATCGGTATTCTGTAACTTTTGTGTAAATTGACTACTGCGCTGGCGTATATGTTTACGTCTCTGTGTGACTATGGCACGCCTGATCCGAAGGGGCTAAAATAGGCCATCATTAAATCCTGGTACATAACGTCCTCCCAATAAAATCATCAATAAAATGAGGTGTACCGCCACTATATCATATCGTTGTGATCGTGATGTAATATTGTGCACTTGAAGCAAAATTGACGATGCGATGACGCGTTCCACGTACGTCATCGTGACAGATGACTCAATGTGCATTGTCAAATATTTGGTTTCTTCCGGTGAATGTAATTTAAAGACTAATTTTTATTATTCGTTTATTTTTTTGAATTACTGTTCTTATTATAACTAAAATATATATTTAAAATGACGACGGGAGTGATAAAACAAAATTTTAACATTCATAACGAAGTTAGTTATTCGAGCACTTAAATAAGCCTTATTTATCATAATTAAGCAGCTGCAATATCAAAATAGGGCATAAATCCTTATTAGTTTCAAATAATTATCAACTATGGTAAGTGCCATAGATACTGGACAATATGCGTTGTTTTAACCACATATAATACCGCAAATGTAGCGCATTATATACCGCAAACACAATTTGTGTGAATTGATGCTCGTTTCCTGCTACGGTTGGGCTGCAAGAACTGGTTTTAAGTTAACATGACGTGTCAGGCATGCGTGAGTTCGGTGAACCCTTGGATAATCCCAGAACTGAGAAAATAAACTCCGATTAACTCTTAAGTGGAGCAAATCAACTGGAAAATTTCGTATCACCTTCTTGAATTTCATTAATTACATTAACATGTGTATGTTACACTATACTTGAGAAGTAAATATAATTTTTATAAAAAAACATAATGCCTAACCGTGCGCAAAGGACATGCCGCTCAAATATAAAGACAAAGGAATAAAGTCAGCGTTTATTTTTAATCTATGAATTTCTACCACAGATACAATATAGCGAGGATATGCTGCCAGCGTTCAAGGTGCAACAGGGACAAAACTTTTAAATTTGTTTTAATTTTCTATTTGTCAATTTTTAATTATTATTATTACAATGTAGGTTAAGAATATTGTAAATACTGTATACTTGTGTATGGCAATTAAAGATTATATATGTCAAACTGATATGTACCTAATATCTACAGTATATGCTACTGCTATATCTTCTAAAATACATGACATATATGTTAAAAAAGTAAAAATAATAATAATACACTAGATTATTCGATTTTACTTATCAATAATTACTAGCAAAACAATTAGTATGAGATAGGAACCTAACAATGCTTTTTTAACATTGTACAGCCCACTTCTGTATATTAAACCCTGGATTATAATTATAATTAAATTAACAACGTCAATGCGAATTAATTTGTAAAGCTTTTAAAAATAAAACTCTGGCAATGCGTAGCGATACAGGAGTCATCGAACTTGTACAATTCTTTGCTATCAATATCCAAATGATTTTCAAGACTTTCAAGACACAAAGGAAGAAGTTCAGTAGGGTTTTTTATAACTGTCCTTACGGAAAGGCCATATTCTTCATGGACCACTCGTGTTAGTAGTACCTTGAAATACGCCCTTTGCTAAAGTTGGGAGGCCGTCCCAAGTCAAACTCCACTGGAAGTTGATTCCAGTCGCCTTGGCAAACAGAAACTCCTAGAGAATTCCTGTTTGGTGTGTGTGTGTTTTATTTTAAGCAAACTATTACGACTGGGTTCAGAGGCGAGATTTTTCGAACACTATGTCAAAAATGTATACGTTTTTGACATATGGACTAATTACTTACATATGGCATACTTTGCTAAGTCGTATATCTGAATCAGAGGCCCGTACTGTCAAATCATTTTTTCTGACATTTGACAGTTTTAACAGGTTAAATTACATATGGACAAATAGTAAGCGGTAAGTCTCTACTTTGATGGTCATCTTTTAAAGTTCAAGACTGATTTTTTAAATGCCGGCAACGCACTCGCAAACCTGCCGGCTATGTGTCCATGAACAGCGGTTCGTTTATAAAGGTGAGCCTCTGCCCGTTTGCCAGCGTTCTGAAAAACACGTTCTACCTCTTTTTAGTTAATATCGGAACAAAAAGTTACATTTAAAAGTACTCGTGTTATGTTAGTAATATACCCGTTTAAATCCGTTAAAGGTTTTATTTAAATACTACGAATTTGCATTCACTACGAGCAATTACGTTTATGAGTTAGCTCTGCCCACGTTATCTGGCGTATAGACAAGGTTAACATAGACACGCGTGGGTATTATTATGAAATATTTGGCGCGGTGTCTTCGGAATTATTTGAACGTAGGAATGGGCTATCCATAGAGATGTCGTTGTATATACAATAGTATTTATATTTTGCAAGGACAAAGGCAGATAAAAACAACTATTTTTTTTAAATTTCGAACGTTATTTACTTAGAGAACGATTATTATTGAAAACACTATTCTGGAACTGCGCAAAAGATTTAAAAACAGAACTGCGATGTGTTCTAGTAAACAAGTGACGTAATTAATAATCTGTGGTGGAAAACAACATAGATAAGTGTATTTTAGGCGGCAAATGTTTAGAATGAAATTCAAATAAAGCGTCTTAGTCCGTCCGATTTGGATGGTTGTATTACAATCATGAATTGATTATAAATTATCATAAGACATACCTTGTATGAAATAGCTGACTCGTAGAACCTGTCGAATGGCCCCTTTGTCTATTACATTCAAGACCAGGAATCAGATTCAAATTAATTTTAACAGTTTCCACAGATTAAATATTAAATTGCAAAACTGACAGTTCACAATAGCGTTGCATAATGCAAGCGCAGTGCTGCACCTTGACATTGTACGACAAGCCAGCCACGTGTATCGTTAATCATAAGTACTTTGTTATATAATGTTATTACGAGCGTACTTTCTAGTACATAAGCGAATTATATTGATTTAAAAATTATTTTGTATGTCATTGATCTCCTCCATGACCTTGAAATGTCAAGTCCATAGTTTGATTAATATTTAGACAATGAAACGTCAGAAAGTAAGTTGTGATGTTTTGTGTTATTTGAAGATAATAGTCAAAAGACCAATTTTGATACAGACGACGCTGATTCAAGATTATATCAAGGCAAAATATTTGTCAAATAATTATCTGTATGATTGTTTACGATTTTTATATATAGCAACACTGATTACGTTTTTTAATACCACAGACTAAAAAAATAATAGGAGTTAGTATAAGTTTTACCAAGCTTTTTTAGTTATTACGTATTTTATTTATGAGCCTTTTTCCTGAAGGGGCAGGCATAGGCCACGGATCTCCACTTGCAAGGGGCAGTTACCTGGCTCGCTTCCACTTGCATGATTCACCATGCTCGGTTATGGGTACTTTTCACCTGTCCCTTCTCTAGTACGCCCACGGTCCAGGTATGACTTGCCCGACTTCACTATACGCTTGCCTAGTATTTCCCACTTGCCAATCATTTATCAATATTTGAACTATTCAAATTCTGAGAAAGGCTTTTATTGAGAGAAAAATATAGGTTTCACTTTAGTTGGGTAGCATAGGAAAGCGTTCTACATATTGGCACGTATTAAGAAGGTAGTAAAACATATTAAAGCGAAACGCGAGTTAACCTAACATTAGTTAAGTTACATAAACGTATATATATATATATATATATATATTAGTTACTAATTTAAAGAGTAAACAAAATGTAAACAATAACACACACTTGAAGCCAAATTGAGTCCTTTAGTTTTTACTACACTCGTAAATTGTAAGTGTTTTAATTGAAGCCACCGAACTTAAGTCTCGGATATATAATATATACATATACATTACCTAAGTACAATAAAAATAATGTAGGTTTATAATTTTAACATATATAGAAATAAACTTGCGTGAATAAGGAAAAGGCCTCTATGTAGTGAAAGTTATGCAAGGCCGACATGTCAGTTAATGCATACAAAACATCTGTGCTTTACTTGCGGATATAAAATTGTTTATCTGCATATAATTTTGACAGAACAGAATACGTAAATGTCAAAATTATTAAATAGAAAAAATACATTTAAAAAGTTTGGTCTCTGTGGCGAATATTAATGGCAGGCGATGTATTGCGATACTAATTCGTTGAGCGAAAGCACCAGCTCTGGGGTCACCGATACTTACAGTTATATTATGTATTATATTTACAAACTTTTATATATATTTGTGTCAATATATGTAAAACATGAGCAGTGATTAGTGGACAAGTTTTCCAGCTAAATAACGAACTGTTTGAACATAATCCGTGTAAAGTTTACTATACGAATACGATCTTGTTTTCAGTTCCAAATAAGCCCAAAGTTTGTCACTATTAATTTTTGAGAAAGTCAGATAAATATATACGCGACTTATATTGAAGAACGTGTTAGAAACTTCGTTATAATCCTTACCAATAATAAAATTATTTATATTAATGCCCACGATATCCTCAGCGTAGATAACCTAGAACGAAATAAAACTCACTTAGCTGTGACCTACCTATCATACAGTATATTATATATACGCCTAACGTTATAGGTAATACATAAAAATATTCGTAATTCATATAATAATATACATTGTATTCGTAGTTTAGACTATGTACTGATCGTGAACTCGAATAGTTAACGTAAAAACTTTCGTTTACGTTAAGTTCCAAATACGCCCATTTAGTTTTCCATTACATTAACTATTCGATACTGCTGAACATGACAGGTTAAAAGTTTTATTAATGATTTAACGGTATTTATAAACCTACGATAAACTTTTAGTTAGTTAGGCAATAGTTTGTTTATTTTAATGACATGAGTATAAGTAAGAACCGGATAAAAACGTTTAATTATTATTAAATTCGGTTTAATAATATAATTGTAATAATTAAGATTGTTACTAATTTAAAATTATAATACATGTATGTCTTAATCAATAGTTAACGATACCTAAGTTAGGAAGCGTTCAAGAAATACGTCACAAATTTTTTGGAGATTCTTGACCCCCCCCCCCCTCCCAATGAAACGCGTCGTAACGTTTCTGTTTCAAATAGTAAAACGTTTCGTGACCAACCCCAGAGACTCTTTATGCCTAAAACTTACCATTATGTGGTGTAAAGTATTGGAAAGTGGAAAATAATATTAACAATATCGCGTAATTTAATCCCCGCCCCGCATTGTAACGTTTTACAAGAGGACCCCCCCCCCCCAAAATTCGTTACGTAATACTTGAACGCTCCCTTAGCCAAGAGACGTTTATAAGTAATACAAAACATACCCTTTTCTTGCGTGGATGATGATCTTCATAGTCCATAGCAATGCCTTCGTCGCTGAATGAGGAGGAGACAGGAGGCGGTGATGGAGTACCAGAGCGCCATGATGAGCCGGAGCTGCTGCTTGCGCCAGGGGACACTGATGACCGACCGCCCCATGCGCCTGTGTGATTTATTACTGACATTAGATAGATCTTAAACGTATGAGAAAAAAACTTACACCGTGAGTGTCTTATCTGAGCCACGTCATCATTATTTAAATTTGTTCTCCGCCTTGGGCTGTATAGTGCCGGATAAATGCTTAACGTACATGGCGGGCACGGAAGAATTTCAAACGGACGCAGTGAGTATATAAAGGTAGACTGTGAGGTGGAAGACCTAATGTATCAATACGATCTAGGCCCGGGGTGGAACTTGCAATAACCACACTTTCACTATTGCTAAGATAAACTGTAAAATTTAGCGACTTTAAAATTAAGCCATTGGAACTGATAAAGTGCTTCCGTTAAATTATGTATATCTAAACAGTCAGCTGTCAAAAGTGAATTGTCAAGTTCTCTCTGACAAGTCATTGACAACGATGTAACTTGTCAGTCTAGAGTTCGATGGAATACAGATTTATTTACAATTATAAATAAAATTTAAATACATTACATTAATACAGATTATTGCAATTGAGATAGCAAGGCACAAAAGTAATTCACTACAAAAATATATGAGATTTTCAAGTCCAGAAAGATGTTATCTGATGTTAAGTTATACAGAACACTCACCAGAAACCTCGCCAATGCATTGCCGGCCACTTATAGCTACGCTCTTTCTTGGAGGACCGTATGTCAAAACAGAGCGGCAAAAATGTCTCGTGGCACGATGGCATACAATGGGACCTGTCTCTCATTTCCAGGAGTATATTTCAAATTTCATCACCTCTAGTATTATTACTGGATCAGTCTCACTTGAATAGTGTTAAACACCGAATACCTGTCTAGACAAAGTCTAGACCGATGTCTAGACTTGTATTCTTACCTAAATCAGATGTAATATTAAATTTAGAATATTCTTCTCAATGAAAGTGGATAGTGGTGGGCGTGGTCATGAACCAAATATACATTATGCAATGGTAACAGGACTTTAGGGAAGCAAAAATTAACTTGAAATTACGAAGCATTTGATTAGAAGAGGAACAAAAATAAAAAATAAAATTGTATACTAAAAATCAATTATAAAATTTTACAATATTTTAAATATTTTTTATTATATCTAACCTAAAACATAGCAAAACTCGCCTGCGTGTTCTGTGATGTTTTTACATAACGAGGGCAATCAACCTGACGTTAAGTGACGCCACCCATGGACACTCAATTCCAGCAGGCGTTGCTGACCGAATGAATTGGTACTTTTATTGAAGTCAAACTGGTTGGTAGCTAAATAGTAACTTCAGTGAGTAGCTAGTTCCACAGTGGTGGTGCACGGGAAAAAACGCTCGTACGTTGAGGTGATACGTTCGTTCGTTGGTGAAACTCAGCTGTAGGTATTTATCCGAACAACTCTGAACTCTCTCCATGGCAAATGCGGTAGAAGATGCAGAGAGACTCCGCGTCTCTACACAACTGCATGAGCAGCAATTTTGTAGTGATAGAAGACTTGAAGCAACGGCTTATTTAATTCGGTAATCGATTAGATGTCCTTCAATTAATGAATTATATGTTATATTGTAAATCTCTCATGGTCTTCTTCATTTTCAGATATACTTTAAAAATCCCTTGGATTTCTTTTAAATTTCCTTTTTTTTATTATTTTACGACAAACCCATTTGGTCCTTCGGAAATTCAGTTTCATTATTTATCTAGAATTAATTCTTATATGCAACAATCTACATGAAAACATTACATCAAGCTAAGTCCTGTTTGTTAAAAACGGGACAAAGGAGGAGTGTTGTCCTAGTGAGTTCAACGTTATCCTCGGCTGTGCTCCGATCGACTATCTATCTGTGCTTTTAACACTCGCTCGTACGAAGGAAACCTTGTGAAGAAATCGACCCTTAGCACAGAAGGCTGACCCATACTTGCCTATTAAAAAAAAACTAACACCAAATAGAAGATTTTAAACAAAATTACGTACTTGGTCGTGGTGAGTTTGGTGAGCAGCTCAGAGACATCAGGACCAAGGCGGCATTGCATTCATTCATCTGATCGTCGCGTTCTCCATAGCCAAGGTCATATGAGCTGCTGGGGCCACGTTTGCGAGACCTGGAACAAAATTTGTGTAAATAACTTGGCTTAGAGCCCAAAGGAGATTCCAGGCGAAGTTATGCAACGCGCAGGTCTTTCGATTGTGGTCACAAATGTTTCCTGTTCGCTTGTTTCATTGGAAAGACACGGGACTTCCATCTATTGGTTGCCGTTCCACCATTATGTGGAATAAGCTATCCATAATAAGGTCCTTCAAAAAAAGAGCGTACACATTCTTAAAATGCGAGCCTGGCATTGAGTGTTTATGGGCGACGACCTCTTATCATGTGAGCAAGCTGCCCGTTTGCCCCCATTGTATAAAAAAATATGTATCACATGAAGTTTTCATCAGCTGCCCAAATACATATAAACCGTAATAACAAGATTTCAGTTAATATTTATGCCACAGTTTAAATATAAAAGTCAAAGAAATCTTCCCGAACAATCCTGAATCATTGAACTCTGTAAAGTTCAATTGCCGATTGTGCCCCGTCTGGGTCTATTCGGTTTTGGATATTGCGTAAGTACGAACGTCTGGCCGATAACCTCTTCAGTCTGAGGTCATAGACTTACAAGTGTAGGTCATGAAAACTCTAGTCTATTATATATACGCATTAAAACCTATCTGAAAGGTAACATTTTTTCGTAATTTAAAATTCAATCTGAAATTCCATATTTGAATTCTTGTTTTATATTCAGACCGGAAGTAGTTTGAAATTATTGTCTATGTCCATAACTTCTTCGTGTTGTACAAATACATTAAAAAAATCTTTGAGTTGTACAAATACATTAAAAAAAATGCGAATCATTTGTCACTTCGATATAGGGTCCCCGTATGTTTGAACATAGACAAAATCGAACGGTAAACTTCTTCCTAAAAAAAGTAAAAATAGAAAATAATCTATGATCGTTTTTGACACATAAAATTTAAATTTTAGTTTAAGCTACATTTGGCGTTTGAATGAAAT